>NW_023405215.1:0-237207 GCF_013141755.1 Anopheles stephensi
CATCTGTTAAACTTTTCTTCATTTTTAATGAATTTCTCGCGAAAGTAAAACTCCCATTTTCACCCTTCATTAAAAGCGCCAATTTTAGCGATTCCTGTCTTTTTTTTTGCTTCTCTTTCCACCCGCTTAAATACCATTTATTACAAGTGCCATTTCCAATTCCACCGAATTGGTTTTGTCAATTTGGAGGATGATGTTGTCAATGGAATGTTACCCCCATCCCTGGGGCTTAACATCAGTGAGATGAGGGAAAGGAAATGGAAGGGACGGAAATTTTCACCTAATAAGGTTCACCATTCCGTTCCCGAGTAATGGTGACAGCATTGCTGCGACAGGCAACCGGAAATTATCCATTCCAGCCGGTAGGTGCTTCGGGGATGGAACAGCAGGGTGAGAATGTTGGTATTTCTGTCCTTGAAATGCCTGGACAAGACACTCATTACGCTCGGTCGGTAACTAGCGCTTTCCTTCCTGGATTATGTCCCACTGAAAATGAGTAGCATATCTTCTTACACGGAAGATTATTTGACGCTTTTTAAGAGACAGTAAAACTTTCCTATTAAATTATGACATTATAATCTTCAACTTACACACAGCTTTATTGGCAGTTCAACGATTCTACCGGCACTACTAAACCGAAATATATCTTAACAATCCCTCGCCGTTTGCAGCAACGCTAAAGACAAATGGATAAGAACTCGGGCCATCATTACTGAATGCTCATAAAAACTGAAACCTCTGCCGAAAAGCACAGTACGCAGACCTTGTGAAATTTTTGTTACATCTTATATCCCTTCAAATCTCCACGTCCTTTCATTGTCTTGCTGGGTTCTCTCTCTTTTCCACCAACATTCAACACCAATTTCCCGTCCGCTCTGCTAATTGCGCACGTATCACGAAAATAGGCGAAAATAGGTTTTGTGCCTTTACGCACTCACACACCGATGTGCTGTTTAGAGCTTACGCTCAGAAAGTGAACGAAAGCACAAAAGCTTAACACTCGCTCTCTCTCTCTCGCCCTTTTCCCTTTCTTCACCCTCTCACCTTCTTTCGCTCATGCCGGAAGCGCCGAAAGGACGGCTGGAAACAATGGGCACCAAAGCACAACCCAAATAGTATGACTAATCGTTAAAAATAATGATTATTAGAAGGCGGGCTGGTGTAATAAACCGACGGGAGCGGGGGGAGGGGGCGTTGGGTATGGTGACAGTGGCGCAAAATTTGGTCGAAGAAGGGAAAACTAGGGTGAGAGTACGGAAGAGGAGATATCCGGTACGTTTCTTGTGTCCTTTCTTTAACTGCGCTAAGAAAGGCCAGCAACAAAACGCACACAACGGTGTAGTAATTGTGGCGTAGTAAGGAAAAGCTAGGCCCTCCATTAATCCACATGGTGCGTGTGCTTGATGGTAGGCTTCGCAGGGTTATCTGGTCGAGGATGCTGCGGGATAAGTTGACGGGAGTTTTCAAGTGCAAAAGAAAATTGTATGGGAATCCTCGCACCAAAATCGGGCTGACGACAAGATCGAAGGATCGTTACGTGGATCGTGTGTCTGTGTTAAACTGGAGATTTGTGTCCTGCTACTGATGCTCTTCTTTTGGCGCCAAGAACTAGACTTCACCCCAGAAAGGTGGAGTCGATTTCACCCATTAATTAGTGTTAAACGTGCTGTATTGGGTAAAAAGTGTTGGATGGCAAACTAGTTTAGTTAGCTTAGTGATCGGTTGCTACACTATACTGCTAGTTGAATACGTGTTTGTGAGAGTTAATCACATCATTAGCAAGCTGGTGATCGATTCTCTGTTTCCGGGACAAGTGCAAGTACCTTTCTCTGTAAGTGTGTGTGCGAGAAATTCTTCTCTCAAAATGAAGAAATCAGAATTAACTACGCGATGTTATCGTGATTAATCGAGTGAATGTTGCTAGATTGTACAAAGTATAATATTTAACTCTAAGCGAACAAGATCCAAGCCTTCGTGGACTTACCATTAAGACCACGTGTTCTTCAGCGCTTAGACGAGAAACCCAAACTCCCCTCCGCCATTTAAATTTGTTATGAGCCACGTGTACATTATAACTGCATCAGTCAACAAAAGAAAAACAACTCGTAAATACTACTGTGTAAATTGATCGTGCATAAGATAAGCTACAAACAAAGGGAGAAGAAAACAACTCGAAACAGCGAAAACAAACCCGTAACCACTCAGTAAATGCCACCGAGAGTTTAGTAAGTAGGATTTAGGTAGACAGAAACAGAAGGGAGCGACGAAGAAGCTAAACGCTATAGGAGTATGTTAAACAAACCAAACACGTTTAGCAGTTAGAATTCTTTTAATGGTTGTTACAGCTCCAGGTGCAGCTGAAACCGCAAGGAAAACTGGAAACAGAAAACCCAAACTTCCAAAGCTGCACCTGGATTCGAATGTGTCTATAGAGAAAAACTCAACCCATATTACTATAATGATTATATACAAAACAAACTAGATCTGAGAGAAGAAACTTTAATCATACGTACGTGTAAAGATGTGAAGAAAGTCGACGGCGGGGAAGCAACGTCAATATTTATGTACATTATCAAAAAACCAAAAACTATAAAACAAACACAAACGAACGATGCGGGATGTATTAGGGTAAGGATGCGTCCATCACCGTGACACAGCTCGCCAGAGTGGGGAAAACCCCAGTTTCCGCGAGCTGTGAATCAGGGTGGTGGGGTTTGCGCATTAAGTGTTATACAAACTCGTGTGAAAAAAAACATGCCAAATGATGATGTTAAAGTAAGAGAAAGAAAACCCGATTCTCGCTTAATGAACCTGCACCGTGCAGGTGGTAGAATATACATCTATATATTTGAATAAATCATTACATTGTGCATAGGTTAATGGACGATATAGAACAAAACGCGAGTGTGGATGGTGAAGGGATGTAGCCCTTAAACTTTAGCCCAATTTTGTGAAAAACTCTGTAAATAATCGTACGTGAGCGTGTGTGCGTGTGCGTGAGGATGGGCGTTTCACGTATGATGCGATTAGTGTGTAAATAGTATCGTCAGAAGCAGCCAAACGCTGGATGGATCGATGTTAATCCCTTCCGCTAGGTTAGGATGGTTTAGAATGGTTAAGTTACACAGGAGAGTGGGAACAGAACTCATGTGTGTATGTGTGTATGATGTATCATATTTTTAAATAATGCATTAAAAATGTGTTTGCATGCCGACCGAATTGAACCGTGTGCTGGAGGCATCAAGTGTTACAGAAGACCAACGTGAAGATTGTAGCTCAAATCGATACCCGGTTCGTACGTTAGCTGTCGAACGACAGGAAAATGTGGGCTAAAGCACCATTGCCAAACTCATTATAGCTTACATTAATCTAATGCACATCCACATGCGCACACAAACACACACACACACACATATTGTTGTCTTTATGGGATGGGATGGAAGTAACCAAAACGGAAACAAAAGATCAAAACAAGCTAGCCAAATAGTGAAATAACTAAGCCGAAACGAACGAAAACGACTAAAGCCAGGGGAAGCAAAATGTAAAACTAATCAAAATGTACTTTAAAGAAGCGAAAGTAACATACAGCCACACAAATAGCAAACAAAAAATACGGTAAGATACACCGTAAGAAGAAGAGGAAATACACACAGGAACAAACACGTGTAGCACAGCAAACAAAACAAAAAACTAAGGATTGTGAATTTGTTAAAGGTTATTGATTATATTGTTAAGATACATTATGTGTTTAAACTGAACCGTGACGTACGTACTAATAGAAACCAGACCAGACAAAGAAACAAAAGGAATAAAGAAAGAAATAAACAAACAAACAAACAAGCAAAACGAAAGAAGTAAAGAAATAAATCAACCAGTAGACAAAACAACATAGAAAAACAGACAAAGAAACAAACAAACGAACAAACAAATAAACAAACATTGAATAAAGACACAAGAAAGTGGTTATATTTTTCTTTTTCAAAACTCGAAATGCAAACAGAAATAAAGAAAAAGGTAAGTCGATAAGTCCGTTTCATTTTTGGACCCTTTTGTTTAATTTTGTAATTGATTTTTTTTATATTTTCTTTCATTTTTGTTTTATTTTTGGTGTTTAGTCTATTCCAACTTCTGTTTAATTTTTTTTTTATTTTAACAAAAAAATAGTTACTATTTCTTAAGTTTAAGCTCAAGAAGCAAATAATAACCTTCATTTTTCTTGAGTAGGATTTTCTATTTATCTATTTCATTAAATTTAATTTAATGCTTTTCCGAAAACAAGAAAGAAAAACTCTCATTTCATACCCCATTTCACATTAAAACGAGCCAAAGGCAGCTTTGCTTTCTTCTCCCATATTCAACCAGCGTCACTTAATTATTCACCTAATCCAATAACGATAAAGCGGTGCCCGGTCAGTCTGGCAAAGCAGAAGCCAGCTAGCTCTAATTGCAGATTTGTGCCGCAAAACTTTCCTTCCCATGGTCGCCCGGTGTGCCTGACCAGCCACACTCCACTCGCGGGTCAGAGATAGTGTGACTGTAATAAATTGCACGCAGCTAAAGCAAAATGTTTACTTCTTCAAGCTGAAGTGTGTGGCCGCGATCGGAATACGTAATGAAGTGGCAGTGAATATTCATCGGTTCACCGTGGTACGCACGCTTCGTTCACGGTGGTGATTTCAGCTCCAACGAGAAAGCTCCACTATATCGTATATCTTCAGGCTCGTGCCCAATTGCCAGGGGACGAAGGTGTGCCGAGGGAGGGACGCGCTTTCCAACCCACTAGCTTAACCGTGCACGAATGTGAGCACGAATGAACCACTGCTTCGTGATTAAACGCTTAATGGATTATAATCTCTTCCTGTACCGCACGGGCCTATTATGACCACAGCCGTACGAAACACTCCCTTCTTGGAGGGGGAAAAAACCGCCCAAACACTACCGTCTAGACTCACGTACCAATGGTATATTCATATTGGTTGTACGCATATTGCCACGAATCGTTGCCGGCTTGGGTGCTTGGACGTAGGCTTCCGGTCGCGATGGCGAAGACAAGTAGCTTATGCTGAGCATGTAGCGGGACTGATAGCGAGTTGCTTGAATGGAATCGTAAATTAGTGAGCTGCCCGCGGGTGGTAAGGATAAACTGTACGTGTAGTGGCTCTCCAGTGGACAATTGGAGCTCATTAAACTCTTTACGAGATGGTAGATGCCTGCTTATTGTACGATAACTTGAATACCACCGATCCTGACGTGACTGCAACAGCAGTTCATAATCGGCAACTGTTAATAGAGGAGTGAAATATGTTTGATAAGTATACACATTGATTAACATAACTTCAAAAAAATCATCTCTTCTCGTTGATCATCTTCAGAAAGACGCCGGTCTTTCACACCACAGGACACGCATAGAATCCCGTCCGGTCCATGCTTCGTTCGACAGCCATAAAACTTCCCATGCAATTTTATATTTTTCGCTGAAGTAATTATGTTCAACTTCAAATCTCTTCATGTAACTCAATCTCAATGTAACAATTTTAGAAACAATTACAATTTAGACGTTATACGTTCATTTGCAAAATTGTCCATCCAAAGGTTCGTTTCATTTTATTCACCACTGATAATTCACCATCGTGAAATATTTCATTGTGTACAAACTTGCAATCGGCTGTAAGTGAAATATTTCATGAAGTGGTGGTCTTGGCAAAAGAATTTAAATAAAAGTTATAGAAGATGCTTAAGAGGCAACCGATTTATGAAAGCAAGTTAATGTTTTCAAATTTTACAATTGCTTATCTAAGTTACATAATTTCTAGATAATTTTAAGAAATATTAAGAGTGTTTCATGTAAGCTTTCCATGGATCGTTGACTTTAGCTATAAACCCACTGGTTAAGTTAAACGGCCTGGCCATTCCTTAGTGAAACAAAACAAGTATTTCATGCTTAAAATAATATAACTTCTGTTCTAAAATACTGTAACTTCCATCGATATTTTGTACAATGTTTTATCACTATTATAAAGTTATATTACCTAAACTGGACTAAATGCGATAAATAGTAGAGTAACTGGCGATAGCTTAATTCAAAATTCAATATGCTCAAAACTGTTGATCTAAAAAACAAGAGAACCTACTCCATAAATATCATTGTTTCAACACAATTCTCCCAAATAGATACCAAAATCAGTACGCAACATAATTTAGTCTATGTGGCCTACTTGCCCTAGCGAATCTTCCTCCAGCACAGCGATAAGCGATGTAAACAATAACATCACCCTCCACGACATTCGATTGTTGAACACGTCAGTCGACGCGCTCTCAGCTCCCGCCTTCGGTTGATCGGAAGTAAGTTCCGTTATCAAACACACACACACATACTCCCTCTCTTTCAAAGCAAATGTCTCAAGACGGAGCATGGTTGTGTCGCTTTATGCGATTCTCTCCCACACAATAGACTGGCAGAAATTGTGTCAAACTAGCACCATGACGACGACGACGACGACGGCAATGATGATGACGATGATGACGGTGAATGACGACGACGAGCGGAAACATAAAACGGGCGGAAATCAATACCCACGGACGACGTCTCGAGAAATGTCCGAGACCTGCCTTATCGTTTGGCGGCGCATGCCCTTTTGTCGACTCGCGTAGGGAAGGAAACGTACCAAGCTGTTTTAATGCTTTTTTTTTTCGCTCTTGCTTTCGGGAGGGTTGCTCGAAGCTAGGGAAGCAAGCGCCTCAACCATTGCAGTTCGGCAGTGGGGTTGCATTTCACGTGACGCAATCGACCTTCCAGGCCGGTGCGGTTTTACATGTTGCACACAGAGAGATCTCTGGATGTACGTTAAAGAAGGTAGCGTTCAAATTGCGCCAGTTTTTTGTGAATTTTAAATCGAAAATTCAATCTACAAATATCAATATTTCGTTCACAATTTGGAGTGAATATTGAGAGGTTTTTATGTACCAATAGAAACGAATAAATAAAACTTGAAGACTTAAAAAGTCATTGTTCAAATTTAAATCGCTATGACTAATCTTAAAAATTCGTAAAAAAAAGTTTGCCTATAATTCTTATTTGCGTGTAAACAAATTGTTGCACACGACCTCCCTAAATCACTGTTGACAGTTTGGCGTCCTCGATGAGTCATCCACCAGCTATGCGCCCGTGTATCCCGGCCGACGAGGGAAACAACTCCGAACTCATCTAGCTAGCGTGCAACCTGAGCTGATAAGGTACGCGGTTCGGTAGTTGTCACAAGCTGCAAACATTTGTGCCCCGTTTGACGTTCACTTTGTAGGCCAGAAGGGACACTATGCGGGAGAAAAGGAAGAGCGTACGAGGGTGAGTGAAGCGAATGTGAAGGGACAGGCGGCACATGCGCATAGCTGGGCGATAGTGCGTCGGAACCATTAAAGATTTTGGGGGATGGCATCCGACATTCACCTGCTGTCGGGTGCGCTGATTCCAAACAATGACATCCGCAGCTGAGACTGAGAATGTGTAGAGAGTGCACAAATAGAGAGCTAGCACTCGCAACCAAGGGATAGAGAGTGAGCAAATGTGTGCATGTGTTGATATGGAATATGAAACGGCAAATAAGTCACTTTGGTAGGAGGCAAAACAGTACAACTATGGAACTTTAATTTATTTGAAAACATATGATATTTTTTTTTTTTTGCATTAATGCATTAATTTTATTTAAGTTCAAAAACTTTAAACTATTAACGAAATAAAACTGAGAGGACATTTTAAATTCGAATGAACATTCATTGTTAGCGACGCTTGTAATTAGACAAAATGGAATACAATATGGTTAGTTGTGGGTTTATCAGTATGGAATTCAGAAAAGGCTAATAAAAACTTTAAGTAATTCGAAAATAGTAAATCTAGTAAATATTATCATAACATTCGTGGAGCTAACAACGTTCAGAGCATCGTCCAAAGTACCCCGAATGAGCTATCGAATGGAAGAGTTAACGCCTGAAAGTATGCAAATAAAGTATTCAAATGAAAGTTTCTTATTAAACCGTTAACAAACGTAAACACTAACTTTTAAGTTTGAGTAAACTGTCAAATTCATAATCAAATTTAAAATAAAATTGCATTCAATAAGGTACTCGTACTCAAGGCATACCAACAATTATACTCAAAGAGGAAAGTTTAGGAAACTTTCAATGAAATGTAAATGTATTATTGTTTTTTTTTGCAATCAGTTTGTGTTTTATTTAATAAAAACTTTATTATATTTTACATTTTTGGAGGTTTATCTTTGAACTAATTCTTTATTTTTCCTTGGCAGGCTTTTTAAACTATAATTTTTTATAGTCTGTAAGCTGAAAGCACATAATTTTGCCCACTATTTTTACCATCCATTCTATCCCATAGTGGAATTCCACCCACCCATCCGTGTGGGGTGGACGAAATTGCAAACGAATACAATCGTGATAAAGAATGCCAACCGACGGGCGAGATACCGAGAGAGAAAGTGAGCATCGGAGAGCGTCAACCGAATCACCCCAAAACGAACCGTGAGAGAGAGAGAGAGAGCGACGTCCCGTTTGCGCATCATCTCTCCCGTGCGTGCGTGTGTTGCGTGTTTGGAATCCTTTTGCTGCCTGCCAGCCTGCTTTGCGGAATGCCAGTTCTCGCGACACACGCTCAGTTCCGTTCTTATCGCGCACGAGCTCGGATCGAAGCGTTTTTTACCCCGTACCGGAACCCGCTGTGGGGTTTACTGTTGTGTATATCTCTCTGTCTGTGTGAGTGATTCTGGTGAGTGTATGAGTGTGTGAAAATTAAATTCCCGTAAGCAGTGGAAGCTTTTAAAGTGCAAATTTTTAAGAAAATAGAAACACACATTCCAGTAGGAAAAATGAAGGAACAGGTGCCTTAGAAGGAAATGTAGGGGGGGGGGGGGAAGCGAGGGGAAAATTCATTCGGGAAATCCTTCCCGGAATTGTGGGGGAGGTGGTGATGGTCTCTCTATCTGTCAATCCCAATCCCCGTAACAGTTTGTGATGAGTCCTCGATTTTCCGCATCGAAGGCGTGTGTTTGTGTGTGTGTGACAGTGAGAGTGTGTCTACGCTTTTCTATTCAGTTTTCGCGCACTAGCTCGCGGTTTTTTTCGTTGGGCGGTAGTGTTAGTGTGTGCATAAGGGGTATCAGTGTTGGTGGGGGGTTTTTTGGTGGCCCGATTGTTTCAGTGGGTGTGTGAAAAATACTAAGTTCTATGTGTTGCTGCATGTGACAGGAAGAGCGTGATTGCAACGCATTTTGTTGTGATGCTGTTTTTGTTACTTAACCACAAAGTTTAGCAACTTAACAACTGTGAAAGATATGATACTGTTTCGCGTTAATTTCAGATCAATTTGAGCGTATCGGAAAAAGAAAAAAATACTGGTTTTTAATAATTATTTTATTTAAATTTTGTTTAATTTAACTATAATTGCAAAAAAGGAATCTGTTTCCAGCTTTCTTTTTCTGCTTATTTTTGTATTGTTATGCTTTCATATGATCTCATTTATTGCGATTTCGGAAGCACAATATGGATGCTATGAAAAAAATAATCTCTCTAATTACTACAACCCGTGGAAGTGTTGCGCGAGATTAGTTCCTCAGAAAGCCTTTCGTCTGTGCGTATTCAGTTGTTGTGCAAAGCATCCGAAACTCGATGTGTGTTTCTATCTGCTTGTGCGTCCATTATATCTCGTGCGTGCGCATTGTTACCGTGTGGGTGTCTGTGTGCGTGTGTGTAGTTAATATAGTTTTTTTGTTGAACAATCCTTTCGCGGCTTGGATCCTCACGCACAGCACGCCTTTCCGAAATACGACAGTGCATGAATTGTTGTGCAGGAAAGCCATCTCAGGGAAAGACTTCCCAAGCATCAATTTGTGGTGAAATACGTTCGGCAAACAGTGCAGAGCTGTAAAACGGTGTGCGTTATCCTTTCATGTGTCCTTGATGTGTATGTGTATCTTTCTTCCTTAACGCCAGCAAGTCAGTGGTTTTGTGCAGCAGTGAGGCAGCGTGTGACACGGTGAAGTGTAGTGTGAATCACCCCACCATCAAGGAAGCATTCTTCGGTTGCAGAAAGTTTCTTACGCTTTCGGTAAACCACCAACTCTCTAACAAAGAAAATCCAGTAGCAAACCCCGAAAGGGAGACAAAACGAGAGTCGAGCCTACGGTCGCCTACTATCCATAGCAGCTGCTTTCAATAACCCGCGGAAGCCATTTACGGGAAAAATTTGTTAACGAGGTAAGCTCCAGCAAAACTAACGCTAGACACGCAACCCCCAATCGGTAGCCTTTTTGGGAGAGGGGGAAGTTTTAGTTATGGCAAATATTGTTTATTTCCTCGCTGTAGAAGGAAACCCGTGCTGGAAATGGAATTTACTCATAAAATGTAATTTTATTGCAACCGGGAGCGTTTTTTGTTTCTGTGGCTTTGGTTTGATTGTACTAGTACAGTGTATTTTGTAGAGTTGTCCATATTTCCACTTAAGGAATAGATCGATATCAAATTTAATCGTATGATAAGCTTGGGAAATATTGAATGGAAAAAAGAAATTTAAGAGGCAGCTCAAGAAAGAAGTTTCAATTAAAAGTTCATTTATTTATGATTCTACCTGAAATATGAAATTTACATGTAGCTGATGAACTTTTCATGTACATAAAATGCTTAATGTCTTTATGTTTAAAAAAGTTGGCTATAAAATATTGTATAAAAAATATGCATTGTATATATATTAAATATATACAATTAATAAATAATTGACGCAATTTTCAAGAAAAAAAAACTCTGTGTATTTATTAACAACTTTAAAAATGTCTTAAAATTTTTAAAATTATGTTTCCTTCTTAATTATTTTCTTTTTTTCTATCTCATTTTAAATTATTCTACTGCTGTGATATAATAATTACTCTTACTTGCATCGCGTGAAAAATTTCGAAAATAACTAATGATTCTAAAATTCACTTATGCTTAATATTTACATTGATTATCTAGAGTTTTATGTAGTAATAGGGTCAGGCTGTCCTTCGAGAGTTAAATAAAATAATTTAGAGTTCTATATCTTATGAATTTTGCGTCTTTTGTATTATTTCACTTTTCTTCTTGTACTTTTTTTTAATATATGTCAACTATGAAGGTTTCTTTTGACTAACTTACACTTCTGCATCTCACCTCCAATTTGCGCATTTTATCCATGTTTTGAGTCCTTCACCTTTAAAAACTCAATTCAATTCGAATACATTCAGAAAAATTCAAATAATTCGCAAGAAAACCGGTTTCATATCCTTGAGAAAGTTTTTTCAATTGAAATGCGGACTAAAACAACAAGAAGATACATCTGGAGATAATTTCCGATCCTTTCTTCGGAATATTGTTTTCCCGTAGCAAACCTAATGCTATTGACCCTTTTTTCTTATAAATAAAAAACCGATGCAAAAGGAAAAAATCAACAACACCCACAACCAACCAATTCCACACACAGTACCACACTCTCCGTCACGCACTCGAGGCGTATTTACAATCACCACCCTATCCTCGCTCCTGACTCGGTGAACCTATGCGTGGTAGGGGGTGACACACTGATTATCATTTTATTAGCTACCGAAACAAACCCTCCGGTCCACAAACAACAACACCACAAACATAGGGGGTGTACAGTGCAAAACATGGCAGACCATACGGCAGCGCTGGCCCGATGCTATTTTCCAAGAGGGCAACAACTTTCACCCTCGGTGAACCTGTTTGCTGTGTCCTTCTTTCCTATTTTCCGTTGTTATGGCTGAAAATCGTCCCGCCGGAGGTTCAATTACCTTTGTCCGCTTACATTAATGCATTGCTGGCATTTGAAGATCAATATAAGCTACGGACGATTTAAACTTACCTGTAATTTTAATGACTTATTTCCAACGGTAAATGATGCCTTGTACTTAAATTTTCATCTATCAAATAAACCATACGCTCCCCGCACACTGGCAAACATTTCCATACGGCATCAACTGCAATTCATTTGGCAAGGCCAGCGCACATAGTTGCTTATACGACCCGCGGGGCTTATTTGTCAACCCTCTCACCCCAAACGCCCCAAAACCAAACACACATTCCAATCGATGCACTCCGGTTGCACAAATATTGCCGAAGAAGGAAGGCGCTTGCGTCAAGTTTGTGGTTTATGAAAGCGCATTCTTCATGGTTCGATGATCCTGCACACACAAACACACATAAGCAAACGGGTGTTGGGCATGGGTCGGGAAGGATGAAACTCGAACGTAACGTTATTTCACCTTATACCATAACAAACGATGTAGCAGGTTGACCTGCAAAGGAAAACCAACCCTCTCACGGGTACAATAGATTGTTGGGTTTATGTGTGTGTGCATTGAGTGGACAGTTTTCCCCGTATGATGTGCGAGTCAGTAAGGATATTTAATGGAAAAATTGAAATTAATATTTGTTTCACAGTGTTCGAGAGCTTTTTCCGGATGGAATAATGTTTAATTGAAATTCCTAGAAGTAGAGCAATTTATCGATGGAGTACAATTTATGATTGTTTTATATAAAGATTATACTCGCTGTTTGAAGGTTTGAAAATCCATTAACGGTCAATCATTTTTTACAGCCCTGTTTGGTATAATTAGACAAAGCTGTCACCAGAGCAGTAGCTCGCTTCTTTTATTAAAATAGATGCTTTATAACCTTTTGGTAACTTCATAAATCATAAAATAAAATTACGAATTCGACTACTGTTCAAGATAACATAGTCTATGGAAATTGATATCTAGATGCGACGGTAGAATTGTAACAGTTAAATAATTCGTGTTAAGCTACCCTTTCGTAACGGTTGAGGATTTAAAATTACATAGAAACTACTTATATTCAATTGTAATTGAAATACATTGTAGTCTGAATGTAAACTGATAAAACTATTTTCTCCAAGGAATGGCTTGGCCGTAATACTTATAATTCAAAAGAGGACAATTTTAAACCTATTTCATTAAGGAAAAGGCTTGCAACGCTTGCGCTGAATGCAACGCAAGTACTGAGAAGAAATGTCTACAAATTGATTTCACTTCTTTAATTTAAAAGACCACTCCATGGAATCACAGAAGAGCATTTAATCTTTTCCATCAAATTAAGCTTCAAACTCCAAACCTGTTACTGGTTTCCTACAAACTCTGCAATTGATGGAATATACTTCAGGCAGACGAGGTCCGGGAAGAGTTATTTGTGTCTACTTACACTCTCACACAAATGCCAAACTAGATTGAAGTATCTTTTGTGGGAATTCTAAGACATTTTCCGGTGTCAACAGTCTGCCCCCTCGTTAACCCTGCAATAAGCACATTAAGCCGTCCCCATTCTGTCTCTAAGTCAAACCTTCCAGAACAGCAACCACGGAAGCAACCAATCCCAGCTGATGCGGTTTTTTTTTTTGGGACCGGATGTGTCACACTACAGTCTATTTCAAGACGATCGGTCCCTCTTCAATTGTGCTTTCTTTTATTCTCCTTGGAACCTGCCAGACTCACCATCACTTGGCTTCAATTGCTCTTACATTTCACAATACACGAGAGCGACATTTGGACATCACTCACAAGCATTTATTTGCAGCTTAATTTATTTCAAACGTGCACAATTAAGTGTTAAGCAGCATCAAGTACAAATGAGCCCACCGTAAATGGGTGTTTATTAATGCTTGTTTCTTGTGAAAAATATTTACTTTAGTCTGTCTCAATAAACCCAGTCCCTCCAAGCACCAGCAAGAGCAGCAACATAAAAATCCAAACCATTTAAAAGGCTCAATTATAGATTCTGTTTTATGAACAGTTCTGGCGCAGTTAAAATGAGCTTCATTGGATTAACTTTACGACGGACGGGCTTCTCCCGTCCGTTCTGAGCCTTGGATTTGTCGGGTGAGGAAAAAATAAGCAGTGGTATAATGAAATTATATGCAAACATTTTATTACCAGCGAATTGTGATAAGCCTAGAGGGAGGTACAGCTGTTAAGCTGAGTTATACTTTTTATTAAACCAAATTTGCAGAGTACCAAATTTGCCGGATTTTCGATGAGCGATTTTACAAATTTAAAAATATTAATTAAAACCATCTCTCTTTATTGACCAAGACTTACTGAGAAATTGAGAATTGAAAAGTCAGCGCTAAAATTTAACAAAAACTAGATGAGTTGAATCTGTATACTTTATTGAGCAATATTTTAAGGCTTACTTTAAAGTTTAAAGGAAAATGAAAAAGTTAGTAAATGTTTAATCAAGATTAGACTACTCAAATCTACCGTAATCTGTCCTTATAAATGTTGGATAATTACAATTGATGCAATATAAATCCCGCGTAATGCATTCCGGCAACTATTTCAAACAATTACAAGCATTAAGCTAGCAATTTATTTTTTGACTATGATATTTCTACAAATGGTAAATGTTACATTAGCTTAAACTCACACCAAAACACAACCAGTACGCCGTTTAAAAATCTGAAAATCATGAAATATGCTTATACTTCTCCTCAGCTCCAGAAAGCGTTGCCACTCACCGATGTTACGGATTTGTCACGTTCTGTATGGCGAATACTAGGACAAGTCCTAGGCTATCATATTTACACAACAGCCAGCCAACCGGTCCCTACAGCCACAAAACTCGGCCATGGTCATACCATGAGCCACGAGTAAACCGTACCGGCTTCATGTTTCATGTTCGTCGTTGCTCTACTGGTTTTATTTTATTATCGTATAAACTTATTCATAACAGTTCGCTGAGTGCGCACCATAAACCATGCGAATGGAATGCAATTTATCACAACTTCACAAATATGCGCCCCCCGTTGTACCGAGATTGACGCGAGCGAGTGAGATCCATAAACCAAACAAGGTTTGTGTTCATATTCACCATACTGACATCACAACTTATCGCAGCGTCCATAGTTTTGTAGTTTCAAATCTGTGCCTCGGTATTCCGCTCGTCCAATACTTGTCCCCAAACATAGTTCATCCTCAGCTCAATTCTCAATTTGTCACGACAACCGTTCGTGGGTTGTTCATGACGTTCGTATCACCGTACCCGTGTCTTATCTCTCTAGCTGTATCGCGAAATGCAACGCCGCAGAATGGCGATGCACCAACCGAGCTCGATCAGATGGACTGGGTGGTTGCGTATAATGTCAGGACCGACTGGGGGCTGTCCAGCGAATTGGAGCGTGAATGAATGTGGCTGCGGTAGACACTACTTTCATTCCTCCCCCCCCCCCCCCCCCTGCAACTCACAACCCATCCCAGCACGAACCCAAACGGGCGAATCGCTGATTTCATTCCATCACCGAACCAACGCTCACTCATAATCGTGTTCCGTAATTTGATTTGATTGTACAATAATGGTACGGTGTACGGTGTTGCGACAATCCCTCGCCACCACCAATTCTACCGGTGGTCATTCTGTGGCACGACAAACTCTGCCAGAGGACGGAAGAAGTTCTTCTATTCGTGCGGATGGCACTTGACCAAATCCGTAGCTGCGAGGCTTAATTGAGGACGGCCAAAGGAAACACGTCGTCAGTATCATCATCGTCGTAGACGGTGTGGGCAATCGAACCTGTTGGATAGTCTTGTCACGCGGACAATGCACCCGATGCAACAGACACAGCCATTGAGAGTGTCTACTGATTAAGCATTCTGGCTTATTAGGAAAAGAAGCTGAACAACGCTAAATTCGCTGTCCGACCAGCTTTGCCGGTCGTCGTTTCGTTGTTCATTCAAATTGAATTAGAGCCATAAAAAGTGATGAAAGGCGTGTGATATTTAAACGGTTGAATGGTGTGTTACCTAAACTGTTCGTTGACATGTATCACAGTCTGGCAAACCAGACGCTTTGCGTGGCTCATAGATCTCGGATCGGAGGTCGTGTGAAGTGAACTGTAGATGCTTTCTTTGCAAAGGAACATTTCGTGCACGTATGCAATTAAAATGGTTTAGCTGTCTAGATTGTAATTTTATGGCATACTCAAGCAGTATTTTGTTGCACTGTGTTGTGCCTTTGTGTGTGCTGATAATAAACCATTAATTATCTCATACATATATTATTTCCATATTTATGAATGTAAGTGTGACGTTTCCTAAAAAACAAACGAGCTGATTAAAGTGATTTTATACTCAACCCTTTGTCCTAGTGATCCACGCTACTCTCCTTCGTCATTTAAATCATGTCTGATGTGTGTCTGATGCACTATGAACGTAAGCAATGATTTAATGTCTGAGGGAAAATTTAAAATATTGAAGCACATCCCTTCCAAACTTTATAATAGTTTCAAGTTCTGAAAGAACCTCTCAACTCAGGAGAAACACCAAACTGTCTGATTAGGGGATAGATTCCAATCACCCAACAGTTTTGTAAAGTCATTTGAAATTAAGCCTTCAAAGCCCAAGGGACCTAAGCAATACGACCTTGTCGTTTTATTAGAGAGAAGAATCCCCAAGGACTATATAGTCATCTATGTTTGAGGCTCTCATCGTCGATCGAAGAGACTCGAGACTGACCTCAACCATCAATTGAATCAAAAGATCTTTTACTATCAAAGAACGTTTTTCCTATATTTTACTAGCCTGGACAGATCAGCAACAGATTTTCTATCTCTAAGATGGCTAAAATGTGCTAGATAACTACCGGATATTGAATTTATTTGTAATAAATAGTACTTAAAAATTACTTTTTTTATCCAAATTGAAAGCTTCTTCTTCTTGCTTGGCACACAAATCTCGAAAAGTCTCGGAACTGCCACTTCTGGCTTCTTGTGATACGATTTTACCCGAAGCAAAGAAGTCAGCTCTGCTAACGGGTAGGCGGTCTGGATGGGATTTGAACCGCGGTCCTGCCGTGTTAAGACCAGCAACGCTCTCACCTCTTCCAAATTGAAAGTATTAAGGGTATTATAAGCAGTATTATGTAAAGGTCTTTAAGCAATAATGTTTAACGGTGTGTGGTGTGCAAACACCTAAGTTTATACAATTTAATCATGGAACGTCAGGCATTCAACGAATCGGTTAAGTTCAAGGTTAACCTCGTAAATTATAATTTTGTTTTAATTGTTCAAAACACAATATTTTAAGAATTTGTTATATTTAACATAACACCGCTCAAACATCTTAAGATATATTAAATTCAACTCTTGGGCAAACGTTTAAATATCTTGAAAAATACAACGCGCTACCTTATGTAAATAATACAACATTCTCCACTTACATGTAGACTCAACACAACTGCTTTTGATCATCATCAAAAACTCATCTCGTAGTCACTTATGATACCTTCCACGCACCAGATCATAAGCATCTTATCGATTTTTCTGCTACCGAGCGAGCTCCGTTGGGAGCTAGCCTCAAATCTCTCGCTGGAGGCATTCGAACGTCCTCAACGATGGTTGGCTTGTGCGCTCTGCCGGTGCTAATGAAGCGCGCAACAGCAGTGCCCGTTTCGACAGAGCAATTTTGCGTGATTTTTTCCATCCTTGATTCCTCCAAACCACCACTACCTTTGAATTTCTTATTCAGTAAGCCCTTAAAAAGAGTGGTTCTTTGCCAACTTTTTATGCCCGCTTTTATCCAACCTTTCTTATCATCTACAACGTCCTCCGGGTCCGATCTGTATTTGTACGCACTTTTTTTTTTTTTTGTAACGGCAGAAAGGAAATAAACAGACGAAAACGAAAAAAAAAACAGAAAAAAACCTCCAAATCACACAGCGCAATCAAATCGAAAGATGGCGGACTAGAATATTCAATTATCCTTCCGTCAGAAAACATCCATCATCCGGTTGGTCAAGCGGAACCGGCAGCTTTTCTTTCCTGTGTGTGCGTGTTCTTTTTTTTGTAGCTCCTACTGGTCTTTTCAACTCACACTACCGCATCAAAGTGCTTCTCATCCAGGTGTGTGTTGTTCACGAAATGCCCAAAAAGAATCATGTCTCTCGGTGATGTCGAATGGGGATTTGGGGTGTGAGTAATGTGATAGCATTAGCAAAGCAGGAGAAAACACCGACCGGCACGACCTACCAAATGAAGCTTAACCTTGAGCCTGCCTAGGTGGTTTATCCTGCTCATTCCAGTGCATGCGGAACTCAACCTTGCAGGTGATGGTGTTAACAAACACGAACATGGGGAGCCAGAAAGAACAAGAGACAGCGAGACAGATATACACTGAATTCCCCTGTGGACTGAGAAACTAAATTGAGTGCATAGACTTAGGGAAGCGAATGGTATCCGGTGTGCGTATTAGCCTTTTCTCAGAAGCTTTCTCCGGTGATTGTCTTACAGCTAATTACTGGCGACTTAGTTCAGGATGATTAGAGAGAGGTGAGTTCATGTGAAACAATGCAAAACAAATATAAAATAGTAGCTTTGCTTTGAAGATTATTAAAAAAAGCCATATGAAACGTCGCAAGGCATGATAGAAAAGAGAACAATGTTTAATGAAAATAGACTGTTAAATATTCAAACTAAATATGCCAATTAAACGTCACAATAGCTTAAATGCCGTGTCAAACCTCGTCATCTCGTAACATATGCCACCGGCACCCCACTGACATATTCATTTGAAACAAAAACGTTCAAGAAGCACTAAAAAAAAGCTTTTCCGGGTTTCACATTTCATAAGCTCATCTGGCCAAAAACGGCCAGAACACCTATTATTTACGGTCTTCCTATTTCCGATCGCCCGGTGCAGCATAAATTCCGCTTTGCAAAGTGCATAAGTTCTCGCTGCAAAATGCATGTCACTATCGCCCTGACTTTTGATGCAACGCATCGTGCAGGCATGGCGCATGTGGGCACAACTGTGTTTTGCTAGTTGTGCCCGGGAAAGAAGCCACCCCAACGCTGAAACGCTTTCAATTGCATGCTTTCAAGAGCAAGACTAGCAAGCTCTAAGTCTCACCTTTTAAGGCTACATTGTACCTCGCACTAGGGGTTGCATTTATAGAGCATCGTATCGTGAGCGCTTGGTTCACCTGGTAGGTACCAGGCAACGGAACGTACGAACTATCGGTACCGTAGCAAAACCTTGGCCTGGTGAACAAAGTTGTGGCTTTTGTAGCACGTGAGAGATATCTACGACGAACTCCAGGAAACGTTACCCGAAACCATGCTGCAAAGACTACCAAAGTGACGAGTTAATGCCAACGATGGCAGAATACATAAATTTATGCAACTGGCGCGTGAATGGCAAAAGAAGCGCCTTGCTAGCGAACACACGCGAAGTCGACCAAACGCTTAGAATTAAGGTTGAACTGGCTTATTCCCGCTGTGTCGCTATAACAAGCTCCATTCGCTCGTGTGTGTGTGTGTGTGTGCCTGCCCGCTATCAGCGATCGTATAAAATACAATTACATTATGATTGTACTGTCGAGATAATTGTGTTGAGTTTAGAGCACTCTCCAAGCGAAGGGAAAACGGCTTTCTGTTCGCGAAACTCACCCCATAATAGCCGGAACTCAAAGAAATGTTCGAATCCGGACGCTAGGGAAAGTGCGGTCAAAGTCACGATGCAATGAAATACTGGCCTGCTAGCAAAACCCGATGACTCATCCTTTTGCTGCTGCTACGTACGCTAGGGTGCTAATAACGCAGCTAATGTTGAAGCGCCTGAATGTATGCACACGAGCTGCATTTCGTATCCTGGCACCTGGTACAATCGAACGGAGTGTCAAAATGTTAGCTTCCAGTGCGCATGAGCTTGCTGTGTGTAGGAGCAGTTCATCGTCGAGTGGTGACTGGTTGCTAATCCAGTTCCCGGAAATAGAACAATAAGCGAATCTTACTATTGTTGTGTATAATAATCAAAACCAGCTGTTTGGGGATTAGCTTTTAAGTTTTGAATGTATAAACTGAAGCTTGATCTGTTTGACAAGGGAAACTTGAAAGCAAATAAAGATTTTCTAAGTTATTTGCTTTAGACGACAATCCAAAACATTGCAATATTATACTGAATCATCTCCCAATTTCATCCCTTATTCGTTGAAGAAATTTAAGCAATGGTTTTGTTATTTTTTTTTTACAAAATCAGCTAATCACAGTTGTTATTAAGCTAAAAGAGCAGTGCAAGGTCAACTGCAACTGAAAATCTTACGAAAAATTAAGGCTACTCCAACTACCTCGTGCTTGATGAAAAATATGTAAGCTCAACAGAAAACACTGAGTTGAATCCGTCTCCAAAAAGGCTTTAAATGTTCTTTCCGAGCTGGTAAACAACCTACCGAAAGTCCCTAACAACAAAGAAAAGATTGTTCAAACAGGTGGGAACGAAAAGGGCAGGATTTCTTTTTGGCGAACTTTGACGTTATGCGAGTTTAGCCTTAAACCATATTCTGGGGATCATAGAAATTAGCTGCACAAAATTGTTACTTCATTGTATTGAAATATTCGTCCCAAAATTAAGATTTACATAAGCATTCTTAACATTCATCAGGCCTCATTTTACGTTAATTTAACTCTAGTTAGGATTCGAACAGTGTGTTGTAATATTCGTTCTCAAATTTTAAAGGCTTGTTTCTGTTGATCTTTTTCATTCTCATAACCTCATTTCCCCTAAAGCAATACAGTTAACAGTGTTTAAATTTCCCACTCATTCCTCCGAGTTCATTTGCAAAACAACACAACAACAAAAAGCACATTCTACTGTGCAATCGTAATTAAAAATGTAACCCATGTTTATGTGCAAACCTCCGTGAAAGTTTAATTTCATCGGCTAAACATTATCCCTCGCTGAAGTTATGGTCAGCCCGGATTAATGCTGCCCATCCGCGTACCCGTGTGCGGCGGCCATGTGCAACAGTGTTTTGTCTTCACCGCTCACTAAAGGCATCGTAGTGTGGCACGTACATACCATGGTAGCTGAACAGGAGTCACAGGATCGATCCGGGTTCGGAGTGGTGTAGGACGGTGAGTGTTGCCGCCCACCAACAACAGTACCCAGCAGCACGGGATGCTGCTAAAAACCATAAAAACAAACTCGCTCATTCATGGCACGAAGCGTGATGGGTGGGCAAGAAACGCGAGCCGATCCTTGCTTGCTGAGTGTCGAGCACGGAAATGGATCGATTTTTTCCAGCAACCCACCCTGGCGAAGGAAACACTGAACCATTGAAGGTATCAACAGCGGTGGAGGCGCCTAATGCTTGGAGGCTGTTTTGCTTACTTTAGCCAGCACACACAGCCACACATACTATTCGCGATTTGTGTGGATGAAAGCGCAGTGTAACTGTTTTAAAATTCTGAACTTACTTCTGTCGTAGAATAATGTAAAAGTGTGATTTTATTTTCAAATAACTGTAGGTAATATAACACTACATTTAGATGAACAAAATATTGTCTTGGCTTATTTTAAGAATAGAAAACAAAGGTAAAACTTTGGTACTGACAGTTCCATTTCAATAAAAGCCTTAAGCGACCGCTTCCACGGATGCTGTTCACCTTTTCCAGCAGTATACTAACAACTCGTCGCAATACAGCACACAGACAAAAAGCAACACAATACAAACGAACGTATCGAAGCTTTTAATGGCAAAGCCATTGTGCACGAATTAGAGCTGACAGCGAACATTCACGAGCTTTCCTTACTCGTTCAGCTACTGCCAGTGGGTGTACGGTTCGATTTTTCCCGATATTTTTCCACCCATGCAGAGAGGAAAACTTTCCACGAGAAACCTTTTCCATCGAACGAACGATCCTACACCACCGTGTTCGCTGCATTACCGGCCGCTAGAAATGGGGAAAAAACTTTTTCCCCAAATTCGAGTTCACCATCGCGTGACACACTTTTCCTTTCCAACACTTGAAAACCGTTTTGCCTTATTTTGCCACCGCCCGGTGCGATGGTCATTCGGTGCGAAAAGGACTCGCAACGCACTCGGACCGATGCGGACCTGCGATGGAAAATCGCCGGCAAAAAAAGGTCGCACCATTTTTCAATCGAACTCGGTAACCTTTTTCTTTTTGCTAGTGTTTCCCTGCTTCCGGGATGGCACACTTCTGACGGGGTCCCGGAACCATTATTATTGGCAATGTGAGCCTGCTGCTGCTGCCCGATAGAAGCATTTTCCCGGAGAAGCGAGCAGGCACAACTAGTGGAAAGTAAACCACCACAACCATCGTGGAAAGTAAGATTACTTTTCCATTAATTGAACTCAGGTGGTTTTTATTACTTATGAGGGGTTTTCTCCATTCCGGGCGCAACATCTCGGCTGAACGGTTTTCTGTTTTTTTTTGCCTTTTCTTTCGGTTCCATATTTTTCATGCAAAAAGAGAGTGAGAGGACTATTTTTCTTATTTACCATCCTTCCCCGGTTGGTCTTTTTTCTGCACCTTTGTTCCGTTTCGCTCTCCTCCAACCACAACCGACTGATGATTTAATCCTAAGATTTTTCCCTTTTTTTGCTTTGGGTTTTTTGCATTACAACTTCATCCGCAATGCTGATTTCGCAGTGTTCTGGAGCCGTAGCTGTAGCGGTAGCTAGTAAGCAGCATCGTACTTCTCTTTTAACTGCGTTCTATCTTTATCCGGCGAAGCTTAACATCAAACAAACATCATTATTTGCTCTGTTTGATAAGCCTGAGCCCGGAATATGGTAATGGGGATGGGTATTGCAATTAATCTTGTGAAGCTTTCCTTTTATTTTTTTTTACGTTTTGTGCATTCAGTCAAGCGATTTAGTTTTGCTTCAACGTACGTTTGCGATAATGTTGTTGTTGAACAGGGAATTAAATTTATATGATGTAATAGTTTCCATGAAATAAGTCATGCACAATAAATTATTTGAAACTCATTAAAAAAGAGGCATTTCGGAAACAATGATAACCATTACGATTCAAAAAGAAAAAATCTTGCAGAAATAAAAAAGTGATGTACGAATTAATTTTAAACCGTGCTCTTTTTTATTTATTTTTTCATTGCCCAAAGTAAAACAAAAGCTATGCTAGGCAAATACTCCCGTTGAATTCAAAAACGATATAATCACAAATTTTAAAACTCTTTCAACCAATGATAAATATGGGGCCATGACCTTTTTGTTTATTCCAATAGAACAGCCAGGCCATAATAATGCAATGGCCTTTAAATTAAAAGTAAAAATATAATGTATTTCGTTTCTAAAATTAAAAGGAATTTTACATAAACTATTTGAAATTAATAAAGGGACTCTGTTGTAAAAACATAGCAATTTAAACTATGTAGCCAAAATAGATATGAAAATTATTCAAGCTTACCAGGATTATGATAGTGGCCAATATCACATGGCAGGTGAAGGTGGATGGAAAACACACAGGCCCTTGATGATAGGAGATAGCCATACGCCAGGGAGCTAAACGAGCCTGATTTCTCTTTACTTTGATGCCAGAGAGGCCATCCGTGATTTGGAGGTGCAAACTTCGGGGACCATCTTCTATAAGAAAATCTAAAACTTGGTTTACGCTGATGACTTAGATATATTTGGTTTGAGACTCTGTTTCGTAGCAGAAGCTTATCAAAGAATCAAGTAAATGACGATATACCTCTGCTTGGAGATAAAAGAGGCAAAAACCATCCGGTCATACCTGCAGTATGAGGAATCTTCTCTCAACCTTCATGTATTATGAGGAAGCAGACATGCATGGAGACAGAGACATGGACCCTTTTCAAAACTTCAAAGAAAACCTATTATCCCCGTTCGAGAGGATGATGCTCACAGGGATTCTCGACCCCGTATGTGTATGTGAAAGACAATGGAAAAGCCGTTACAATGACGAGCATTATCTCGAAGTCGTACAGCGAATTAGATGAACCGGGATCCGTTGGGCTGGCCATGTCATGAAAATGATACCAGATGACCCAGCCACCTTCAAATTGAAAAAGAGCAGCTATGAAAATGGATTGGCACACGCCGGTGTTAGGCCGAAAACGCTATGGAGGATTGTTGCAGTAGGTCAAGAGCGAGAAGCATTTATAGTGCCTGATAAATAAGTTAGCAATTAAGCTAAGTTATTTAAAACTTTATAATATTTTAATTTATAATAGTCTTCGGGAAAATACAATAAGTTCTAATGAGCTTATCACTTTTAATACTCTCCTTATCAAAGTAAACATTCTAAACATACAAACAATCGCTTTTACCATACAACACAAAGTCACAAAAGTCAAATGTTAACACAACATTCCCTTTAAGCATCATTCCCATGAAACTTGCATAAAAAGCGTGTTAACTGGAAGCTTTTCCTTTCAACGAGCTTTCCCCACCCACCAACCCAACGCCACTTTGCATTGTTATCATAAATTTAGGATTATTCAAATGAGTTTTCGTAAAATTGTACGAGTTCGAGGTTTTTCCACCGTTTCCGATGATCGTGGATGATTTCCGGCAACAACAACAACAAGAAAAAACACCCTCCTCACAAAAGAATTTAACCGACCGTACCATATTCCCGAATGGCACGGTAGCATTGAGCGCACAAGACATTTTCAAGATTGTATCTTGAAGTCGGTCACTTTAACCGGCAGGGGAGAAAAAACCGGGCCAAACAATCGCATGTTTTGCTGAATTTTTCGCCCGAATGGATATGGAAACCTTCGTCAATAGGCTGACTGGCTGGCTGGCGTCGAGTGACCGGAAACGAAGTCCTCGAACAAGCTACATCGAAACCCACAAACCAGAACGTGTGTGTGAAATAGCCCCCAAAAAGAGCGAGCCAGAAGAAAAGATCGCTTCTGCAGTTCCGCGCGGGATGCTATGCTTGACGTGCGATATAAAAACTCAAATCCAAACAAAGCTTGCCATAAAACGGGAAAAAGGGCACCACACAAAATTGACTTTATATGGGTGTGTGAGTGTGCGAGCGCTTAGATGCGCAAACTGAGTGGCAGTTTTTCAGCGTAGGATCTTATTACCATAAAACACCACCCACCCACTTCAAGCTTGAGCTCGATGAGCGGAAACCGCACAGATTTTCACCCAGCCGCATATTAACATTACGATAAGTTTTGGTTTCACAGGCCGTAGCGCCCCGTATCGGCCGGTCGAAAAATTGCTCGGATTGTGTAACCGTTGGGTTGCCTTTTTTTTCCATGACCACCATTACGATGAAACAGCCGTTACGTTTGGTTTCGGGGTTTTGATTTCACCCACGCTCACACTAAACCGAACATCATCATTTTGCGATGTTGCTTAATTCCCCGCCGAATGGTGTCGGCGGGCTTTAACGATTCTTCACGGAGCTTTTGCCGTACGAAGACACGTTCTGCGACGCGTACCGTGGAAAGACCTCACAATGAAAATCCTACCGTGAAAAGCATTGTTTGGTTAAGCAATTAAAATATGAAAGCCATGCCAGAGCGACACCGGGGCGCCTGTCTGAGTTTTCTCAAACATTTAAAAACGACTCACAAATACATGGCAGGCGGAATGTGCTGTAAAATGGTTCGCTTTCACTAAGCTTCCGCCATCATCATTAGTATTCCAATTCGGTGGTATTAGTTTTCAGTGTAAAGAAGCAAAAAGAGAAACAGAACAAACACAATCACAAGCCTTTTCAAATAGAACGGCCTTTAGCATGGCGCCGCTGGCTCAGAACAGATGTAACGAAATGGAGCTTCGCTCATAGCTACATCCTGCTCCAATCAGCACGGTCGGTCAATGATGCGTACCCGTCTTCACGGACCATTTTCCGGATGCGAGGATTGTGGATGGGAAAAATATAAAGTAACGCTTTTTTTCAAAAATCCCCTTCTCACATACACACTCACATTCACGCGCGGGAAACGGTTGGTGTTGGATTTTCAAAACAGCGAATGACATCAAACGTGTACAAAATGTGAGCAACGAATGAGCTTTGGTGAAGGCGAAAGCCCCATTTTCCGTGAGCCTCCGTGCTAATGAAGCTCGGATCGTTACGAGTTGGTTATGGGGTTTTTAGAAATGGGAACCATACGGGGGTAAAATAGCAGAATTACTCGACGAATGCTGGGATCATTCCGTGATAAAGGTATTTAAAACGAGCGTGTTTTTTGCGTTTGATGTGCGGCGGTGTCAGTTTATGCTGCTGCTAATAGCCATAATTAAAGGTTTTGGACTGAATCTGAAACTCAACGTGGTAAGTGTAAATAATATTACCGTAGCAAATCGTTAAAGCATTCTAAAAAGGGTTTTTTTGGAAATAGATTGTAACGGATCCGGGAACGATATGTGAGAATAATTTGGATTAGTGGATAAATGTCTAACAGTAGGATATGTTTCAATGTGCTTCAACAAAATATAATTAGAAGATTGTAATTAGAGACAATAAGCAAAATATTTCTGAAATTCAAAACAATTATGCATTTTTTATACCAAGTTAACTCTGGATTACCCGATTCTAATTTACAGTCGTTGCCAGCAAGTATTGATCTGAAGGGAGGATTTGTTTTTTGATGATAATAGATCGATGTTCCTAGGTTCAAATCCCATTCAAATCATTTCGCCGTAGCGAAGATAGACTGTCTAACTAGGTGGTATTAAGAAGTCTAGTAAGCTATTTTAGGACGACCAGGTAGTTGAAGCGACGGCAGCGCCAATCACAGTAGGAGCGAGGTTCAAATCCCATCTGGACTGTTCCTTCGTAGAGAGGAAGTCATGGTAACAGAACTTTTTAAAAACTACTTTCCAAAATCAACCACAAACCCCTCCAAAACTCCGTACTAAACAATAAGTAAAACCCACCACCAATTACAATTATTCTCATCGTACTCCACAAACTAACGGCACTGAAGGAACGGTAAAACAGCTTTGTTACTTGCCAAAGAAGTTATAATATCTTTTACCATATGCAAAGTCACCACGCTAGCTAGCACAGTCTTGCGGCTCGCTAGAACGCTTCCGTAGCAATTACTTTCCCCCTTCTTGGCAGTGTTTGTACACCACCCAATGCACACGACCGATTTGTATTCATGGCACCTTTTTTCCAAAAATGAAACCCACCACCACCAACGCTGGCGTTAGCACCAAACCCAATGACTCCCGATAGAATCACGGGAATCACCGGGAATGGGTTGGAACACCAAGCGCAAAAACTATCCAAAAGAAGAACCACTTTAAAGTGTGACTGCGACCCAAAACTGTACCCATCAGCCGGGTAGTACGTACGGGTGTGCCATTTAGGGCAAACCGTCCCATTAGCACGTACCGACCAAGCTTACCGGGGGTGAGCGTTGTTCAGGAGTTTCTGCTAGACCTAAACCACGAGTAACAACAACACAGAAGCACCACCACCACCAATCACGGAAGTGTTGCCATATTTTGCGCTAAAGTTTTAGGTAAAAGCTTTGGTAAGGTGCTAAAAAACGCAAACCACACATAGTAACGGGAACGGCCAAAGGGAAAGAATGGTAAATTTAAACGCCTTACCTTTTCGGTAATTGATGGTGCTTTCTAGTGTGGCACCTTACCAAAACTGGAATCGCCCTTTTTGTTTATTTGATCCTCGTTTTTTTGGGAAGGTATTGGGAGGCGATTAAAGTACTGAGGAGCTTGCATGGAAGCATATAAAAATTGTACAACGGTTAAAGAATCGTTCCTATACTATTCGGACCTCTTTCTAAAGAAGCACAGCTTGAGCTTGAATAGCTTAACTTCAGACAACATACACATACCAAGCATAGTGCCAGAAATGATCTCTATTACCACAGAAATTCTCATTCCACATGCTATAATAATCCAATCGACCGCCTTTACACCTACTCCCATACGCCTACCGTGCTCCCTTTATGGATACTCTGATTATGTCGTAATGTCTCTCGACGACCTCCCCCCATCAACCCTCCCATGCCAAAACCTCGTCCACTCCCACGTCCACCATCCTTAACGAGCATGTTTTTCCGACACCGTCGTACACGAGAATCTACTCTACTCCATCCCTTTAAGTATATGTGTGAGAGGCACCGTGCTGAAGCACACACACACAAACACACACTTGCTCTTCACCATTCGGACTCGGCACGCGGAGTCCTCTTATGTGGCGTAGATTAACATCCGCATTAACATCCTTAATTATCCCGTCCGTATTGCGTCTCCAGCCGTTGCATGCGGCGGTTGATCACGGGCAGCAAGTTTCGCCAAGCGTGTCCGTTCGGTGTGTTGGTGCGATAAGATGAAAACCTTTACTGTAAATATATCCTAACCTTAAGCCGTCCATGCTTGAAATGCTGGGTAACGCAATAAGGTTACTATATATTTTTGATAGCGAGACCTTGGAATTATTACCCGTAGCAAGCTACTTTGTTCGTAGCAAGTGTAAAGGTTGATCCACCAGGCGGTATGCAAAAGTGAGCTTAACTTTATCACGCATGATAAAACCTTAGCTTTGGCACATTCAGCTCCCCTTTCTAAAGTTACTATTTTCCCCTAAATGTAGGTCAGGTGCTCAGGTACTCTAGCAGCTCATATTCCGGCGCAGCGTTTTGCAGCGAATCGCGTAGCGCTCTACTAATTTAACTAATTAAAAGCTTACTCTGTTTTTGTGTCTTTTTGTTGCTCCTCCTCAGTACAATTCAAAATGCAAAAAGGAAGAAAACACGATAGTAAAACACGTTAAATAAAAGTAGCGGAATAGCGAAAAAAGTGCAGTAAAAGTAAAGTGTAGTGGGGAACACGGAACACGAACGAACAAAGCACAACGAATGCAGACAATAACCACCCATAGGGTCGCTGTTCGCCGTATTGTATTCCTAAGCCCCTGTGGAACGATTCCCTGCACAGTAAACAAATTCACGCCACTGGCAACCATTTTTCACAATTAACGAGTTACTAAATACACCGCTCGGTTGGCACATTCACCCCTAGGTGGAGGGGCGGTCACCATTCCCACGTGCCAAAGTGCTAGCTGCCCGGGAAAAGCTATTCTATTTGTGCTGTCTGATGTGTGTTTCGTTCGGTTTGGGTTTGGGCTGGGTTTGGGTTGCCTTTTCAACAGGCAAACCATTTAAATCATTCGAGAGAAAAAAAACCATACGGTAGTGTGAAAAAGGTACAGCCAGCTCGGTTAAAGTTACGAATTCACAACCTCGTACAAGTCTTATTGTTTAGAGTGTTTTACTGTTGATAGCAAGAAAAAAAAAAAAACATTATCATAATGAGCTATATCATCCTGTTTTAATTATTTTCAAATAACCTTCATTATAATCAATAAGCTCTTTCCAGATGCTCATTAGGTTGCAATCATCTACAGCAATCCTTTTCTGGAGCAGCTTCAACCGATGCCAATAATTTATAAGCTCTTTGCAGTGCTTTTAGTTGGGAACTCGCTCCACTGTTCTGGCATGCAACAATTTCTGCCACCCTGACTGGCAGCCTTGCCCAGTCGTATTTCATCCTCTAAAAGAAAGCTGCTTCGATGATTAGTTTTGCACTGCAGTTTCTCTCGCTCGACGCTTCCATTCGTCCTTTTGCGTTGCGAATGCTACTGCTTGTGAAGCAAAACTTCTCCCAATGCGCTCCAGCATGGATATGCGAGCAGTAAAGCTGAGTGTTGGCTAAAGTAAAGGAGTAGATGGAATTTGTAGAAAACACCCTCCCTCCAGCTAATCGATCGACCAAGTGGATTAGCGTGATGACCCTGGAGTGGACGGATAGTAAGACGGAAAATTATTTAAGCTTCTTTTTTCCCCTCATCATCCGGATCAGAGCATCGTTTCCATCGTTTTCAACTGGTTGTGAAATGAGTCAGTTTTTTTTTCGCTGGCTTTGTCTATCTGGTTATGCGCTGGCTCCCGTGTCCTAGTTGGCATCGGTTGTTTTTCTGTTCGGGATGTGCCATCCATCTGGAAGGAAGTAGCGATATTGCAATTAAAACTGAAAGCAACTCATTTTGCAGTCCATCGTGCTGCTGAAGTGCTTCACTGAAATTGCAATTGAAGAGAGATGCCAGGATTGTAGCTGATCGTTTGAAGCCATGGGATGGTTTATGGCTATTACTCATCAGTAAAGTTGTGTTTGAAACAGTTGAAGTTGTGCAAAATGTAAAGCTATCAACGATGCCTTTCAAAAATCTCCAAAAAATTATATCAGTCTTTACAGAACGAAGTATTGAAATGACAATTATAATGTTATGCCCGGGGTAAATTGAGCCATTTTTTCTGGCAAAAGTTTTCACCCAACTAGAGAATTAAAAGTTTCTAGGCACAACAGAGTGTGACCTACGGTCCTTAAACTTTTACTCATAAAATCCTTCTCTTCTTCTTCCTTGGCAGTCCAGTGGCCGAGGCGATAACAGTGCCGGTCTTCACACGGTAGGATTGGGGTTCAAATCCCATCCAGACCGTCTCCGCGTACTTAGGGCTGACTACTTTACTACGGGTAAAACCAATTCACAGAGAGCCAGAAATGGCAGGCCGAGACCTCTCGAGGTTGTAGTGCCAAGGAAGAAAAAGACTTCCTCTCTAATCCTCCAAATATGAGTAAAAAGAACAAAAACTTCAATATGCTAAGAAAAAGTTTTGGAAATCGAATTGCTGAACGCCAGGATCGTCAAGCAATCCCGGTACTTTTGGAATATGGAGTCATCTGGTATCCAATTATCAGGAATGTGCAGAAGTATGCTCTACTGGATTTGACTTCCTCCTCGAAACTAAGTTTTACGTAACATAATAAAATATTGCAAACAACTTATCCATAACTTGCCCATTCAATTGGCACAATAGATCAATTCCACCCCACCCACAACCTAACCGCTTATTGTTGTGTCCCCGTTTTCAAGGAGAACGATACGATTGACGTAGTTTTATGGCGTCACCATAAATTGCGCAAGCTGGACTATCCACTTTTATGAGCTCCCCAAACACGGCCGCTCACAAACACATTTAACCAGCAGCACCACAGCAAAATGCTTGCTAGAGCGTAACAGTGCATCAGTGAAACTATTCGTCCTTTGTTGATTATGATGAACCGAACAATCTCGGGTTTGTGAGTTGGGTTTAGAAGTTTTCCCAATAAAGCGAGATAACTTTCCCCTATAGTGCGTCAGAAATAATTGCAAACTAGAAGCCAATTATAAAATGCTGTTTGGGGGGGAGTTTTTGCGGTTCCGAGCAAAGTAGGAATATCCTTCTGCAAGATTCATCCGACGTTCTTATATCAAATTATTAATTTGCCTTTTTTTTCTAATTTTCAGAAAACAGACGCAACGATAGCTTGCCGAAACGACGACTCCAGGCACCATTGCTGTGACAGTTCGAGAAGCTTTATTCAATCGATACTGGGAACCGGTGTGGGATTGAAGGGTTCACATTTTTGGTCATCCTATCCAAACCCTCTGCTGCAGTAGGTACGTAAACAAGAGCTCCTTCCTGTCCAGGTGTGTCTGTTCTGTTATTTAACTTCACTCTAATCAATATACACGCCCAAGCAACCGAACCGAACCGTCCCCAGCCAGTCAGATTGTCCCTAGCCTTTGCCCGGGAGTCCTAAGCATAAATTTTGCATTCCTTTTATCGGGATTGGGTGCTGTGGCGTACCAGTATCGTTTTCTCATTATTTGATCAACTCGCCAAGCCTGCTCCATCCAGGTTATTCTTCCAGTTTGTGATATCATATTCCACCAAACACTGTGCTGTGCATCGAACTTTATACACAAAACTGTACGCGAGCACTTTTCCCCCTGACGAGTTGCCAAAGTTTCGCCAATGAAAAACACAACTCACCCGGCTGCTCCCTCAGGAGTATTAAAAAGTTTGCCCAATTTCCTTCCCAACGCTCCAACCAACCATTATGTAGTATCATCTCGTACGTTCGCCTTCGCCTCCTCAAAAATCGATCATCTTCCGGCGTGATCTTCACCGGCAAAGTGCTTCCAAAGATTAATCGTCCCCCGTAGAAAAGAAAAAGTCACACCGGTCAAAGGATTAAGCTCTGTGTGTGTGTCTCCTTTTTTTCATCCTTCCCGTGTCTCCCGTTACTATTCCTCTTGCTACTACTCCCTCATCAAAGCAGAGGTGCCAATTCATCGTGACATAACCCAACAAACCCCCCATCCTAACCTCAGGAACCGGGAGCGAAAGAACGAGCTGAATGGGACGCTCAACAGTCAGCCAAGCGAACCAACCCTGCCCGGCGCAGGCGAAGAAGTCGAACGATAATTGAGTTCCGTCGGTGCACGATCAAACGGATTGCTTCTTCGTTTCATTCGTTTCTCCGGTAAAAGAAAAATCGCCGAGAATCACCTCCACCACGCCCAACAATCACCCAGAAACCCCACACGACCGTTCGATGCTGGGAGAGTTTCACCGGATATTTGAGAAGGTTTTTACAAAACTTTAATCCAAACAACAAATTTCGTTTCGATCTTCTTTGTTTTCGTTTTCCGTTTTGGTTTTGCGATCGTGTTCACTAGTTCGCTGCCGTGTGTAGCTGCCGTGTGTTGTGTGGTTCGTTCCTTGTGCGTATTTTTCTCCTCCATTTTTGATTTTTTTTTCTGGTATTCTTGCGTAAACACCTTCCCAAACCTGCTTCAGTCGTTCCGCGGTTCTTTGTTTCCGATGACTAGACCTCAACATTTAAAGGTTGAGGTTAGGTTTCAGCGTTTTGTTCTGTTTTCCCTGCTTCTCCGTACCATCTATCGTGCCTGGCTGGTCATTTTTGGTGAATCCTTGTGTGAAGATACTATTTATTTCGAAGTATCTTACAATCCTATTTTTTAACGATTAGCTAAATATGCTTCACTTCTTTTAATTACTATCCAGTAATGCAATAGCGGCCAAACGCATTGTATTGGTTGGTCTCTTTCCACTCATCTCCAGCAAACACCAAAACCTAAGTCCGTTCGTTATTGTTAACTAACCTTTTATCCTCCAATTTCCATAAGCTCCTATTGCAATTTTCCCCCATTCACAACCGGACAAATAAACGAGCTTAGCAACTTCGATTGCAGGCCAGAAGATCCCAGAGCCCGTTCGGGATATTCATTCGGCTAGATAACCGTGGACGCTGGCTGCTGCTCAGCACAGCTCAGCCCACGAATTGAATCAATTTCATCCATTTTCCCATTTTAATTGGCTTGCCGTTCGTTTTGCTTTACGCTTTCCAACCTATTTTTTACCACCCCTTGGCCATCCCTAAAGTGTCCTAGTTTTGGTTTAAAGTTTAATGTTTGTTATGTTTTTCTTCCAGCGATTTTATTTTTCCCACTGTCCCGTTTCATTGATTTTGGGCCTGGTTGCGTCCCGAGTCTGTTGTGCGATCTCCAATTATTTTTCTCTTTCCGCCTCTTCACTTAATCCTTGTTGATTTTCTTCCGTTCGTTTATCACCAATTAAGTTTTGATTGCCTTTTTTTGTGACTGTGGCTCAAATCTACTGAAAGGCTGAAAGGAAAAAAAAACAACTCTGTACACTCAAAATCAAATGCTACTGCCGGGAAGCAGTGTCGACGTTGGTTTCTGTTTATTCAATCTACTTATCTAATCTATTTTAATCTTTTTAAGCGGTTTTGGCAGTGTTTCTTTCTTTTACCTCTCTCTCTTTTAAGCCATACTTTCGGTAGATTTGTGCAACATTTATGCCTTATTATCTTTACTCTTTCTTTTTTATATTTTACATTATTTTCTACTTCAATTCGCTTTTTCTGTAGTAACATTATGTCGTTCGGCCTAATTAGTTAGAGTGGTGCAATGTGCTTTAGATATGAAAATTATTATTCCCCCATCCGACTTGGTTGGCAGCAGAAGAAAAACGATGGAAAGAAAACTCGTTTCTGTTGCTCTTGCTCTCAATCATTTCGGATGGGGCTGCTATTGTGGCTCAATGTTTCGGCTTGTTTAATAAAATTTACATCTAGCGTAGAGCAGAGAATCAAAATTTTCTTACCCGATCTGTTACTTTCAGTTTTGGTTTCTTACATTCACAAACTTTAATTCCCAACTTTTTCCAAACAAAATTTCAACACAAACACACCATTGCCACAATTTCCTTCCTACACCCACAAACACGCTTCCCACACTCAACGCCGTCGTCAAGGCGAACGATTCAATAGTACTTCAACAAACAGATAATCCTGTTTTGTTTTTGCTCTCCTCCACCATTTCAACTTAACTCTTAACGAACACAACAAACGCAATTTTAACCATTAATCTGAACAATGGGACGAACAGTGCCGGCTGCCAGCAAAAACCGTTCGAGCTCGAGGTGCTCGATCACACAAAAAGCAACTGACGGAAAATCCTTTCACAAATCCTGCCCATAATAGAAGTTTTTCGCCCGATGATGATTGTTTAGTTGTTTTTCAATTGCGTCGAACGCAGTTAAGCCTGTACAAAAATACAAGCCCGACCGGGATGAAAAAGCTGCTGCCACAGGACACAACAGCAACGCCCACAGCATCGTGTGTTTCGTATTGTAAAGTGTAAGGATTTATCGTAAAAGTTTTCTCCAGCACTCCACTCCCCACTTGGGCAAACCGGACCAGCAAGCATAAACTCCAGTGAGCCAGCTTGTGTTGATGTGGTAGCAGCTTTTTCCCCGGTCCAACTTTTCCTTACAACAATCGAACCGTTGTCGGTGGGAGGTGCTCGATTGTATTGCCTAATACGACTAATATTAGTGCTTAAAAGTTACAATGAACTTAAAACAAACCTCTTTTGGTGCTAAAAAACGTCAAAGAAAAGGTCAACGGGAAAACTGAAAGCTTACCGCAGTGAGATGAATTTCCACCTGTTGTCCTGTTACAAAGACAAAAAAAGGAAAAGAAAAACACTCAGCCAAAGAAAACAGACACTGAAAACGAACAATGCTTCGGTCGAGTGACACCTGAGGGAAATGTACCACCCGTGTGGACTACGCGACCATCGGTGGGTGGATATTAGATAGCAAACCTCCGATCTCTACGCCCTCGCACGCACAAATACCTCGGGAAACGAACGAAACACTTCCGTTTTGCCGCCTTTAAACGTGTGCGTGTGTGTGTATGTTTTTGTAGTCACAGTCACCATGTTTACACCCTCAAGTGTACCGCTTCGGGGCTAAGATTTGTGCCTTTCACCACACAAACAAACGGCCCACGGTCGTGCAGCACAACAGCACCAAAAACAGCGTTCGCCGCAAACAATGGTGTCCGCCTTACAAGAGCACAGAATCGGCTTCTTTGGGTGTCTCTCGCCGGGAATGAATAGAAAGGGGTTGTTTTTCTTGCAATGTCCCGTGTTCGTTGAATTCCACCCTGCCTAGAATGAAGCTGAGTGGGTCAGAACGGTCGGGTAGGACATCACGTACACCGGGGCGCCAGCCGGTTCAATTTGATCAGATTTATATCGATTCGAGCAATTCAAGGGTCTGGGGCTGGGCGTAATGTTGGGTGCCGTATCTGTCGATACGTCAACGGTTAAGCGTGTCGGAAGGAAGCGAGAGAAAAAAAGGAAACCAAAACCATCTCAGAACCCAAATCAAGCCTTTTCAGAGCATGGGTCGCACGTAGGAACACACTGTCCTCCCATTGTATGGGTGTGAGTGTCCGGAGGCTTACGTTGTGTAATGAAACACTGTCGCTGAAGAAATCTTCCTTCCTCGGTAGGAAAATAAATCTTGACAAATCGAACCGTCGTCGACGGTCGGGCGCGATTACGTTGACCCAGATGTGGTCCCGAGCCGTCGTCGTCGTGCCAACACGGAAAGGATTCGGAACCATGGATTTTGGTTTTGATTGACGGTTCTATTTTTGGAGAGAAAAAGCTTTTCTTCTCCATAAAAAAGTTGGGTTTCGGAGTTTTTTCGCTGCTGTCGATTAATGTATGAGCGGAATTATTCATACCATTAATGACCGGAACAAGAGCTATACATAAATTCAAAATTTTCACCCCAACGCTTAATGCGCCGCTTCGTCCAAAACTTGCAAATGCAATTCTTTTTCTTTGTTTTGAGCTGTAAAGCTATAAAGAGAGACACAAAAATATTACAAAAAAAAAATCGAAAAACCATTTCCAAGAAAAAGGCCTCACCGAGCTAAACTGGGGAAATAAACATCAGCCTGACAATCAATCAGTAGTCCTTCCCCGATTGTTACGCCTCGTCCTGCTCTCCTAGATTCCTAGTTTGTTTCTCCCTGCAAACAAATCGAAAATCCATCTTGCTCATCTTTCTCGCTTTTACTTTTTTTTTCGTTTTGTTTTCCTAAGTTTATTTGTGAAGCGTGTATAAAGCCCCTCCGTAACTGTGGCCTTTCTTTATACTTTCTTGAATTTGTCATTTGATGTGACGTTTGCTCTGTTGAAAACTTTGGCAAACTAGTTGAAAACAAGAAATGGCCAAAAGAACACAGCCCAGAAAAGGTCTTCGGAACGAGAATATGAACTTTTGATGATGCTTTGTGTGTGTGTGTTGTGGTTTTGGATGTGTCATGTGACACTGTTTCGAGCTGGGGTTTTGGGCGATAACTTCCTGATATGATTATTTACCAGGAAAAAACTTTTATCTTTGGGGTTTTCTTTTTATCCAACAATAAAAAATTAATACGTTTTTATAACGATGCTTTGTATAATTTCTGATTAATAAATTTAGGTAAAATACCTCAACTAATCCAACACATAACTTTTACTTTGAAATAGCTAAAAGTATAGCAGTCAGGCTAAAGTTTAAAGACGATTCTTCTCAATTCTTCTACATGTACCCAAACAAATGCAACCCCAGGAGAACATATTTCTTAACATTCGCAAACAGCTTGCGTTCGATCGATACATCTTCATAAGGCTCTTGAGCGGTAGTTTATCCACTTAGCCCAACCACCCAGCAAACGCCCTTCGCACGCACCATGACGTTGCAATCCATTTTCATCAAAAACTGTTGCAAAACTTGTTCCCCTACCTACCTATTCGTGAAGAATGTTTATCGAACAGTTTTGCTTGCAACATGCGAAATTATTTATTCAACCGTGTGTGGCGTGTCGGCATTACACGTTATGTCCAGGTAGAGATCCCCTAGGTCACGTGCCTTTTTACACTGGCCGAAACGTTTGACTTATCGATTTGGATAAGCCGGAAGTGGAAAGGAATGTTTCCTAACACGGCTTTTTTCCTGTCTTCGATCCCTTCGTGATGGTCATTCGTTACGTTGCCGCACAAAGTGCTTACGCATTCAACGCACGAACGCCCAATAAATGTTCGACCAGCATCATCGGTTGGTTTTGTCCACGATGGACGTTGGACTATTGTGGCCCCGATTTTTACTTCACAGTGTATCTGTATATTTTCGCTTGCTTTTTTCTAAGGAAATGAAGAAAATAAAAATAACGAGAAGAAAGCCCATTTCAATCTTCGTACCAACTCCCACGAGAGTTTCGAGGAACTCTCCAACCCAATAAGCCCCCAACAAGCCATCTTGTGTCAGGTGAAGGAGTTTTTCACGGGAGTTTTTCCCACTGGTTCGCACCAGTCTCTGTGGACTGTGGTGCCACCGGGATAAGAAAACCCCTGTGAGACTTGAGTACCGTTTGGGCGATACGTGACTTTAACAAAAGCAAGAGCGAAAAATGACAATCTACTACAACTGTTCCGTAAGGCATCCGTTAATATAATTATTTAACTATAAAATTTTCACCCAAAGTCTCACATTTCGTTCGCACTCGGAAAAGGGGCGCAACCCCTGAAAAGCGATGCTGATTTATGATGCTCACAATCCAACGGGTGCCGCTCAGGACCTTCGCCTACGAGGCTCAACACAGCATAAATCACGCGACCGTGGGCGCGATGGTGTAACGGTGGTGGAAGAAGACACCAACCACTCCGCGCAGGGCACTGCACTTGAACGGAAAACCTTCACTAAAATGGCAGTTTGATGTAAACCGTAACCGTTGGATTGCGGTCGTACCGAGGGCTATTCTAAGCAAATGGGACAACCAAGTGGAAGACTTTCGCCATCAATCTTTCTTCCCATCCCGGCATTCCCGCGTCGGTGAAACGATCCACATTTTTTTTTTGCTGCTGTAAAGCCGCGAAACGGGGTCACATCAAGTACACGTATCGTCTTTCATGATGGCATCGCGGCCTAAAACCCACTACAATCCAACACACACACACAAAAGCAGCCTTGTGTAGGTACACGGTCAACACGGTGGGATTTTTCATGGCGTAGGTCGAAGAAAAGAATCTGCACGATTATGCGGCGCTGGTACAACTTAAACACATTCTATTAAACATTCCTTGTAATGCACAGGGATTGTTAAACGTGATTTTGGGTTTTCTTTTCTTTTCTCCTTTTGTTGGTCTGGTTTAGCTTGAATTTTCATGCAAAATTCTTTTATTGTATGAAAGCACTTAGCAGAGCTTTTCTTTACGACCGGTTGAATGGGTGGTTTCTTTCGCAGCGAAGAACATATTATGAAAGTTTTTTAACTGCTGCTACTACTCATGGCTGGGAAAGTTCTGATTTTAAATTTTTAAATTTGCTTTATAGCACATGAAGAGGTTTGATGCTGTTGTGCTTCGTTTTGTTCAAGGCAATGCGAAGGCTATTATTCACGTCTCATCTGAACCGTACTGATGACTAACTATACTTTTGTCGTGAAAAAATAGTTGCGAGATCGAAATTTATTAAAGACATTTAACTTATTGCCCATTTGTAGCATATTCTTCGCTAGTTTGGTCTTCTGCTATGAATCCATATTTAGTGTATTAAGAAGAAATTTCTGATAAATTTCGAAGAGTAGAAAATAAGCAATACAATGATTTTAAAAGTGAATTTGAGTTTGTACTTTTCATACAGTTTAAAGCTTTAAAACACCTTCAGAAAGAACCACTACACCTGTGTTTGATAAGCCAGAAGAAATCATAAGGTGTTTGACCGTTTTATAAATTATTCCTTTCGTTTGCGAAATAATTGAACTGCCATCATATCTGATTTAAAACAATAAAAAATCAATTGCTTTTAAAGTATTTCATATTCCTAATTTGCCATTTGCCTAAGTACCTCTCTCTATCTTTCTAGTCCGTATTTCCCCTAACTCTCTCCTTGCTTGTGTGGCAAGTTGCCTAACCTTAGGCGCTAGGTCGTTAGCAACCCATATCGCAGTTGTAAATATTTTTGAACGAGCTATTTATTAAGTTAATTCATTAAAATGGAAAAAACATTAATTTTTCGCTAGCAATAACATAGATTTAAAATTGTTTATTAAAACTTAGAAAAAAGCTAACAGAAGAAAATATTTTCACAAATGTCTCTAGATTAAGGTAATGCTATCATACGTTTTCGAAACTAAAGTTCTCACATTTATATTTTTCAATGTTAATTCTTCAAATTCAAAATTAGTCCATTCTCCCTTTGATGATAATTTATTTTGTACTATTTACACCTACATCACCTCAGCAAAATATAAAATACCATCACAGAATTATCATATTAAATACAAAAAACTTCCACGAGCCTTTCCTCAATCTCTCTCCGTCTCTCTCGCTCTTTCTACATCAAACAGTTCATTCATGCGAGCTTTTTATTGCTTGGCATGAAAATATAACCACGTTTTATGGCTTCCAACGCTGTGCAAATGCAATAACAATGGCTGTCCGAAATCAAAATCTGCGCAATGCTTTTTCCCACAATTCACCAAAGCTCGTGCAGGAAAATTCAAAAGCAACACATTCCATGCTAATAGCAACGCCCACAGCACACTGGAAGCGCTACGAATATGAACGTTGCTGAACGCTGTCAGCTAGCTTCACTTGATCGCGCAAATGAATTATACCATCGGCCGAAGTTGGCTGGAATTTGCTTAAATTAAAACTCACCCCTAACGGGGCGCGTGAGGCAAGCGTGCCGACAAAAAAAGCATCGACGAACCACTCACAGCACACAGCAACGAAAAAAGAAAAACCTCTAAAGTCGGAAGCTCCAAACAGAACACAAGTGGGTGTACGCTCGCAAACTAATAAAAATTCCTTGCACACCGTTTCTTATGCGCCCGGATTCGTGCCCCATCCAGTCGGCCAGTTCCATAACTCATGCATTTGCACAGTGCAACGAAAGCCTTCAAGAAGCGCTAAAATATCGAGCGTAACCGTATCGCATAGGAAGCGCCTATCACTTTTTTCCTTTTCATTGCCGCCTCCAGGTGATGGATCCGGAGCCGTGTCCTAATTAGAATCGATTCGGGGGAGTGAAAACGTTGGCAGCATCCAGAAGGGGGATTTTCTCGGGATTTATATCATATCTCCTGTCGGCTATTGTTTGGCAAGGGGAAAAACTTTAGCTGCCCATGTCTGTGCGCGTTGGTTACTAGCTCCAGAACGCAATCGTCCTCCCGATCTCGATTCCGATGAGGAAGCCTATTGCATTGCCAGCCCGACGGAAAAATCGACCCAGCCGAGCAACAGTTGTAGCTCTGCTCAATGGTTAGACCAACTTTCCCGTCTGTACCCGGCTGTCAGTTTTGCCCAGGAAAATGTTCCCTGTGTGGTACTAGGAACGAGCAAGTACAGTAAAGTGGCACAGACAGGACCACCGTACCGTAATGGTAAACTTTGCCAAAGTTTTATCATGAAATGGCTGAAAGTATGTGACATGTCTGCAGTGAAGCGCATGTGTTTAATAATACGGTGACTTGAAATAAGACACGGAGCATGGAACCACGGTGTGATATGAAAATTACTTTAATTAGAGCAAAATGGGACACAAAGGGACTAATTCGAACTTTTTTACTCACGACACATGATGAATCTCATTACAGCCTAGAGCAATTCTGTTCTGTTGGTGAGGTCCCAAACTGAATTCTGCTGAGCTGAGGGTCAAAGTCTTGTAAAGATTTAAGGATGAATTTAAAAAGCCGTTTTCTATTGTTTCTTAGCTTAAAGACATATCTTATGAGAAATTTTATAAAGAAATGCTGCAAAATAAAACAATAGTATATTACAAATCACTCCACATAACTCCAGCATTGACCTCACAAAACATCACACAGTTTGTGATTTTACTTTTACTTTTGGTTGTTGGAATTTTGTTTTTCCAGACACGGAATCTCCAAACCCAATTCGCTCCCAACTCGATACGAACAACAACACACACACTCTTTGTCTATCTATCTCTCTATCTCTGTATCTCTCTCGTTGAATATACAACTCTCTAGGTGAGCTTGGGAATGTTGCTTTCGATTAGATCCTACGTACTGTTACTCGGTGCGTCGCCGTTGTGTCGTTCTGTGGCCACTACCGTTCTTGTTTGCTGCACGGCTAACGATTCCATGAACGTTCCTTTATAGCATACTGATCTTACCTGAGCGGTTCTCTGGCACTGATGCCTTTTCGCGACTCTCTTCCAGACTGCTATCAACGATGACACAGTGAACTCTTTGCTGCGCCTGGTTGGAATGCAGTTGAACGGCACGGCCGGCACCGTCACAATGGCCGCCGCATCGGAACCGCCCGAGCCGCCACCACGCAATCCGGACAAAATCAACGCATCGCTCAAGCAGCTCGCTGAATCGGTAAGTACACCTAACAGGGGTTTTCTCCATACGCCAAGCTAAAGTAAGGTTAAAGTTGTCCTCTAGATATTCCCTACTTGATTGTTTGTTATGAGTTCCACAAACACCCGCGGATCTGAGGTTAGAATTAAATCAAACTTTCATCAACTTTAAATCAAAGCAACGAACAACCATCACCTTAGGGTCGAAGGACAATTTCCAGCATTTTCTCTCCATCTCACAATCTCGTAATCATATCAATGCCCTCTTTCTCGGAATCCTTCCGCCGTGCATGATTCGTTGCGGAATAGAACCATTAATTCCACACAATCTCGATGTCGATCAACCCTCAGTCTGAGAGAGAGAAAGAGAGAGAGAAAGCGAACGAGAGGCTAAAGACATTACCATCACATCCACCATCATCCGTCACGAACAACTTCATCATTGTCGTTGTTGTCCCGGATGCTGCGTGCATCGTCTGGCTGATACCCTGCGGGCCCTATCCTTACTGTCTAGAACCAGACACGCACATGAATGACTCCGCCTGGAAACATGTCGGAATAAATCGTTTGTCGATGTTTCTGCCTCTATTTCGGAATTGCTGACGGGTGCTAGCATTAACTAGCCGACTGTAGTTACGCTACGGTTTTGAACGAGGAGCTGTGATTCAATACCTTTGCGCTTTGAAAGAGAGTTTTCCCCCCCAAAAGCCTTAGGGATGATTTACTACGCGGGGCAAAAAATGCAATTACATTCATTAGCGAGAGAAGGCTATTCCCGCTGTGAGGCTTGAAATGGAGCCAAAGATCCAACGATTTCGATTAAATGTCTGCATTTCGATTCGTTTCACTGGGTTTCAACGACGGTGGCAATCATTGTTAAATCACTTTTAATGAACGCTTCCGGGGATTAAGTGGCGGAATAAGATCGTGATTGGAGTTTTTGAACAAGCCTTTATCAAAGTGGCTAAGGGACTTCCGAATAATTTGTAAAATGTGCTGTTGTTGATATTCTGTAGGAAACATGTTGCTAACATCCAGAATAGCGTTTGCAACTTAAAACTGTTACAGATTTCCCTGTTCAAAATACGACTCCCTTTAAATTTACATCCCTTAATGTGAATTAACGCACCAAAATACGCTCCAATCAGATGGATTTGCCACACCAATTCATCCGCAAATCCTGGCCCATTACCGGCGCTGGTAGATACATCAACGACGGTCCACCAAACAACAGCCGTCCCAAGTAAACACGACCTTTTACACCGATCGGCACCGATCGAAATGATCCTATAACATCAAACGATTTAATTTACAGCCCATTGTTGGCCGGCACTTCGCTGGGACTTCGATCGTGGAAGCCTCCGAAATTCACAGCCAACGAGCAATTAATGCTAATTTGGGTACGTTTATTTGTTGCGCCGCTTATCGCTCGCATCAAACCTAAAGACCATCCAGTCGGTGCTTCGCTTATCCCGGTGATCCATTTTTGGACTGTACAACGGGAATGATTGGCCAACAAACCTCTCCAACCCCCAACGCGGTGAGACTGAGATTTATCCAATCCGCGAACTGCTGTCCACGGACACATTAACCTAGAAAAGCAAGACCAATCAGTGGAGCGCTGGAAATAGCGAACGGCCGAGCTAGACAAGGCGAAAGCCATTGCCGTGTTTGTGCGCTGCTTCATCTCGGTGGAAAATTGTCATCAGCGGAAATGGACCTCCGGGAGCTTTCCTCCAGCCTCCCCCACTTTGCTAACACAGTTTGCAAACCGAAATCGATGCTTCGCTCATTATCCGATTCTCCGAGATTTGAGCCGAGTGTCCTTACGGAAGAATTTCGAGCTTTTCGTGCTTTCGATGTTTGCCCCAGCGAATGGCGTTCCCCGTTTGTCCTGTGCCGAAGCGCGGCTAGTACAATATCTACAGCCAACTAACTTCAATTGATAAAATTTACATATAAATTAAACTGCTGTCAGAGCCAGCGTCGCTATCCTACCCGGACGAGCTATTATTTGTGCCGTTGGTGGTGGTGCAGACCAACGTTGCACCCATGTTGCTGCATTGCACCCCAACGGGGAAGAAGCTTTGAAAGGCAGGAAATTGTTTTCCCGTACTTGTTTTCCCCATCTTTTGTTGGCGCGCCCGTTCTCGTGGCGCTGTGATTTGATTGACGATAACGATGGCTGTTGGCTGTGTTGGTCGTTAGGTGGCTGTGACCTCTCGGCACCGTGCAGTAAAAGCATCCTTTAATTTGTTCGTCTGAGTTGCGTATTTACTCATTTGCACCTCACTCTCTTCACGAGCTTGTGAATAGTTTAAATTGACGGTTGTTAGTGTTTGCTCTCTATCCGCAACAGAAACGCAAACGAAACGGTGGCCGTGGAGTTCAGGATAAAATGAGAAGTTTTTTTTTATTAATTAATTCGATTGCGAGTTTAGTAAACGTCCTCACTTAGGATTACTTAGGAGTTATTGGAATTGTTTTCATTAAACAATTAAAAATTAGAGCAATAACGTGACTATTTATAGCAAAAGCGCCAATCGAATCATTCCAGACAATTCTACAATAAATACACTATATCAGCTAACCATCAACCCACCACAAGGACTGGCGATATCATCAAGATAACGCATTCTTTTCCGTTATATAAATTCTCCCACATGCTATACTTCTACCGCTTCTCAGAAAACACGCTCACTGGACACAGCCGATAAAACCGGAGCACCGAGCACGACCAGCAATGGTGGCCGTCCATTCCGACCGATCCTATCACTTGACAATGCCAAACCGACCAAACCGTTCGAAGTGCCCGAACGTGGAACACCCACATCCGCACCGGCCACTTCGTTCGGAAGCACGCCCGGAACCGGAACCGACCATCAGCCGTCGGTGGCTCCCGAACCCGGGGCCAGCACCAGCGGTAACAATTCCAACATCACGCCTAGCGGACAACGACAATCGAACCAACCACTGTCCAGCTCATCGTCTTCCTCGGGCGACGCGATGGCAGCGACAGCGAACGGAACAGCTGCTGAACCTGGTGGCCCAAATGCTTCGTCCTCCGGTAGCGGTGGTAGCTCGCAGGACAAAGCCAACCACGGTCAGCAGCAAAAGCAAAGCAGTCCAATTCTCCCCGGGGAAGGCGATAATCTCTTCAAGAATGGTGTTAGCGATCTAGGTACGGTAACTTACGGTAACGCCTCGAATTATCTGTTCTAATAATCTTTGTTCGTGTCACTCGGTTCCTTGTGGGTCACGTTCTCGATCGACCAGAATCACCACAAACGACCAAAATTCGACTGGAAAACGAGCGATTGTCGGCTGAGATTACGCGGTTGAAAAAATTGCTAGAAAACTCACCCGATGGTGCGGTCGGTGGAATTGATCTGCTTTCGCAAAGCAACAGCTTCGACGTGCACTCGGCCGACGATAGCAGCAACCGGATGGAGAAGCTGGAGAACGAACTGCGAATATCGAAGGAACTGATTCAGAGTAAGGTTTATTTTTCTCGGGCGTAACAACTCTACCAGAGAATTCTAAGTACACCGATCATCTTACGTTTATGTCGACAGGTTTAAAGCTCGAACGCAAAAAGCTGCGCGCCGATAAAAACGATCTACTATCCCAGGTAAAGCAGCTCTGCTCCTCGCTGCAGGAGAAGGAACAGGAGCTGCGCAACTTTATCCGCAACTACGAGCAGCGAATACGTGAGTCCGAGTCCAACTCTGCCAAACAAAACACGGAACGGGAGCGAGAAAGATGGTCCCTGCTAAAGCACGCCCGGGACGAAGCCGAACGATCAATTGCACTGGCGGCCCAGCTGAATGCCCGTGACATGCAGCTGCAGCGCACCCAGGAACAGCTACAGGAAGCCCGCCGTCAACTGTCGGGCTGTATGTCGGACCAGGAGAGTCTGGTTTCGGCCGCACCACTAACACCACCCTCGGGACTGATGGCGCACAATGCAGCAGCACCGGCAACTACGCCTGGTGTTGGGTATAGCAACATCAGCGGGACACCCGGGGACCGTGGATCGTGCAGTGCCGATTCGGGTGTGAGAGGTAGGTTTCTTACCACTTGTGGACTTAAGCGGAACCAGAGGAGGGCGGAAGTAGGGTCGTAGACGATTGTTTCCTTATCAAAACTAGACTTTGTTGCAGGGAGTAGCGATCGGGAGAGTGCGGCCGGTGATCTGAATTTGAGCGATGGACCATGTGAGAATGGACCTTGCATACAGGTGGATTCCGATAGCGTATCACTAGTGTCCAGCCATCATAATGTGTATCAATGTAAGTAATAAATGCTAAAATTGAGTGTTTTTGTGACTACAAACGGTTCCTAATCCAATTCTCCACAGACGGTACTCCCAAAGAACGAAGTCCTACCCTATCGCCACTGAACGCCGGAGCTTACTCGAGGTCTGTAGATAGTGCAGCCCTTTCTAGGTAGCTTAAGCAACAGACACAGCGTCTAGTGCCTTCCATCAGCAACACTAACACACTTCCCTCGGCAGCTCTTACAGATCCGTCGAACAGTTGGGTTCCCCGGTGGACAATGAAAACCAAACGTTCGCCCGAAGACTGCAGCAGCAACAATCAGCAGGGGCCGTGTCTGCCACCGGCAAAGCGCAAAGCACGGGCCTTACGGGCCGTGCCGGTCGCGGTGGAACGTGGGGCAGCATATCGCGCGTCTTTGCCCGTAGCCGCAACCGCAACAAGAATGCCCCGATCGACACCGAAGCGACGGACTTCCAGTGGAGCCCACTGACCGAGGAAGGGTACGCGGAAAAGCTACGACTGCTGCGGGAAGCCTCCTCCATGCCGATGGAACGCTGGAGAGCTTCGCAAGTGCTCGCCTGGCTCGAGGTGGCTCTCGGCATGCCCCAGTACAGTGGCCGATGTGCGGAGAACGTTAAAAGCGGTAAGGTACTGCTGGAACTGAGCGATGCCGAGCTGGAAACCGGGCTCGGGACATCACACCCAATGCACAGGAAAAAGCTTCGGCTTGCCATCGAGGAACAGCGACGGCCGGAGCTGGTACGCTATCCCACCATCGGACAGCTGGGACACACGTAAGTAGCCCTTGTTCGCGCAATGTCGCATACCGATCGTGAACGGAAACTATTTGACGCCATCTTTCCTTCCACCCGCCCGGGGCATCTGCAGCTGGGTAGCTTCGGAATGGTTGCCAGACATTGGACTGCCACAGTACGCGGAATCGTTCATGCATTCGCTCGTGGACGCTCGCATGCTGGACACGCTGTCGAATAAGGAGCTGGAGAAATATCTGGGCGTTACCAGGAAGTTCCACCAGGCGAGCATAGTGCACGGTGAGTAGGGGGACATGAGTAGTTCGCTGAACCCGGGCGCGTTTACAAGGTGAGATGATGTTTTTTTCCTCCGATTGTTCAGGCATTCATGTGCTGCGCATCATGAAGTACGACCGGCAAGCGATTGCGATGCGGCGCCTACAGTCGGAAAACGTAGACACCGATCCGATCGTGTGGACCAATCAACGCTTCATCCGCTGGGCACGCTCGATTGATTTGGGCGAGTATGCGGACAATTTGAAAGGTATGTGGCTTCGGGGTGCGAATAGTAAAGTTCCGAACGATCCATTTCCTTTAAGGTGTTAGCATTCCCTACATTCAGCTCATTTCCTACATTCAGCTCATGTTAGAATCTCATTTCCGGTTTAAAGCGACCAGCATTCCTCACACGCACTTCCAATCTTTTTTTTTTTGCTTCCCATCCCAACAGACAGTGGCGTTCACGGTGGACTGGTCGTGCTGGAGCCTTCCTTCTCCGGTGACACGATGGCAACTGCGCTGGGCATACCGCCGTCGAAAAATATCATCCGCCGCCATCTAGCGACCGAATTTGAGGCTCTCATCCTGCCGGCAAGGTAAGCGCTCACCCATGCCGGACACTTCCGGCACACGTATCCCCCTTTTGCTCCTCGATCTCGCAAAGGAGATCGGGAGCCTCCGAAAACCCGTTTCATAGTCACATTTCCATTCATGTTCTCATTTTCGTTCATCCCGTTTTTCATCGCTCACCACCCCCCCAAAAAAAAAGAAACCATTACTCACAAAATTCTCGCTTCCATTCTGTGTCCTCATACTCTGATCGTTTCCATCTTTGATGTCGTTGCTGCCAGTTTCTTTGGAAACCCCAAACAATTTTCGTCGTTATCTCAAATGTTTCTCTCTTCTTCTCTTTCCCATTTTCTTCCCACCCTTATATCGTACTAAAATTTATAAAAACCTCCTCACACGTACACATTCTAACACTAAATACTCACTCACTCACACCTTTTCGTTCCTTGCTTTAAAAATAAACTCTTTTTTCCTGGTGCTTGTGGTATTATTTTTATGGTGGACCAACCAACCAAACCGCATCCTATCGAACCTCGTTTTTCTGGTCTATACTGGTTAAATTTTCTAAAACCCGGTTCACACCTTATCCGGGCCTTTGTTCCGGACTTGTGGCTTGGGTGGCTGGGTTTGGAATGTACGGAAAAACTAATCCCTACATCACCCGTACCCACGTGCATACAGGTACGTGATCTTCTGCCAAATGGAAGAATATCCCATGGACAGCTCGCGAGCATCTTCCACACTGCACAAAGGCTCGATTAGATAAATTACTGCTACCGACCGGTACAAACTCGGACACCCGGGCATGTTAGAAAACTGAGTAGCGAACCGACTAGGCTCTGGCACCGGGCCACAAATTTGTTGCGCCGAGTACAATGACGCACAACATTGTTAGTGAAAATATCGCGACCAGCCTCCATCTTCCTTCCCCCGTTTTTGTCTCCATTTTGCGAGAACGACAGTCAGCCCTTTAGCCAGCTTGTATCAGGAGTAACGCAAGAGCTAACTTAGAACGAGAACCCCTTGCTAGAACAATAATAATCATTAGTGTCGCCGTTCGCTTCCATCTCAAACGCTCCCCACGGAGCGCCCGTTTATGTGAGCCGAGCTCGGAGAACTTTGCAGTCTCGCGCAGAGTAAAGGAAAACTGTGTCTATAGCTGTCTTTATGTGCGTTAGTTGGGCAAATACACATGAAAATTAAAACAAAAGGCATATGATGTATGATGTATGTGTGTGTGCCAGGCGTTGCAGGGAAAGGCTTTAAAGGCGCTTACCGTAAGCGTTCCTTCCGTTTTTTGTTCACTCTTTTCCATTTTCCCTTTTCGCAACTCATCGTGGTTCTCTGTCTGTCTGCCGCACGCACGCAGATGGAACCGATGCAGTTTTAAAGCCACATTCAGTGGCACGTTTCCTTGCGGTTTTTGTTGGTTTTTAGCTAAAGGGAAAATAAAACGGAAAAAATACAAGCGAATCTTTTTAAAAAAAAACTGACAAGCTTTTGACCCGAATTAGGCTAGTGAATATGAGTGCGGGAGGCGAAGGAACAGAATCGAAAAATAGTCAAAGCGCGATACGCGATATACAAATAATAAAAAGAAAAATTATTTAAAGAAATTAAAAAAACCAAACGCCAAATGAAATGAAATATTCACGTGGAACGAACGAGCACACACCCACTCACACACACAACCATACCAAACCGCACACGTACGTTGTGTAAGTACGAGTAAGTTTTCTATGTAATAAACAAAATTAAAGAAACAAACAAAAAAATATCCAAAAACCAACCCGTAAAGCCCATAAAGCTTATACTTTGTCGAATAAATCAAATAAAAGAACAAACAGTATTGCCAGCGGATGTCGCTGTTGATGGAACTCTTGCCCGATTAAAATTGTTCAAAATTGATATCCAGCACCATTAAATAAGACTCTCGTTTTTCATACAGAAACAGATGCAAGAAGATGGAAATTAGCTATTAAAAGACCACGGTAACGACCACACCAACATCTAAGGGTTTAAAGGGGTTAAGATTATATGGCAGCATAGCAGGTCGTTTGTGAATAGATTCATTTCTAATTCTGATGGGGTTGGTTTTCGTAACTCTGAAGCGTCTTTAGCAAATGCCAAAAAAGATTTCTACATGATAGAACTCCAGTAGTTACTCTGTTGATCTTCTGCAGTGGTTCTATACCCCAGCAAACAAGGTTCCAACTGCTAAATATATAGAAAATTGCTTCACAATACTTTGAGTATCATATGTCTAGAAAAAAAGTGAAGAAATCTTTGGAAGGATCTTTGGCAAAGATTTGAGCTACCCTTTTTTCTGGAGCAGGTCTTTTGAATTAAAACGAACGACTTGGACCGTTAAACATTTTAAGGCTGATCTTTTAACACGAAAAAGGTCCTGTACACACAGAATTTAGATAGTGTAAATGTCCAAGAAGGTGTATTTACCATATTCAATTTCAATAACGCATCAAGAAGACTTCATGGAACTTCATGGAAGTCTGAGCCTTCCAATAATTCTTCTGATAATAATGTTAATATGGTTTGTTGCTGTTACACGATTTTTAGATGGGTAATTGTGTGGAAACCCAGTCAATACTCGGTACAATAAAATTTAAGTTAAAATTGTGAAGGATCTAAAACATATTTGGAGGTTTTAGTATTTCTTTATGCAAGGACAAAGAGGATATTTTATAACTAATGCAAAAATCAATTAAAACATTCTGCATATGTTTCACTAGTGAAAGAGCTCTTAAAAACCAATCTATCTGCAATAAAAATGATTCCAATTCTTCTTGAAGTGTCTAAGCTGCCATTATAATTCTAGCCCACACACAACCCCTTAACTCACACACAATTAAGACGTCAAACTCAAACACACACAACAAGCAAATCAAAAGTTCGAAATCAAAACAGTTGTAAAAATGGTTTTTTTTTACAAAAACCCAAACTCTCAACAACCACTCTAAATTATGTGCACCCCCTTATTCATTTTAAACGTATCGGGATAGTCACTTACACACTCACACACACACAACAAAACGAAATCAAAAACCCAACTAAAAGCTAACCTGTTAAGTAGAATGGAATTATTTATGCGAAACGACGAAGGACGACGAAGAAAGCAAATCCGAATAACGTTCGGCAGTGCCATCGCCAGCTAGCAAAAACAAAAAAAAGTATCAGCAGGAAAACAGACAAACAAACAAAGATGAGATTGAGATAATAAAGTATTAGTTCTTTTCCTGTACGGTGCGATACGCTCGTTTCAAAGTTATTTTTGGTCAGCGCGGGTTGGAGTTTTTTTTTTTTTTTGCTTTCTCACTTTCGTTCCTCACTCAAATCGATTGAGCGGAGCAATTTTCCTTCGGGTAACCTCCTCCGAGGGATGCTTCCCTGTGCAGGTGCGGCAGGTTCGTTCGATTTGCTGTTCCAGTTCCAATTGGTGTTTCGATGTCGTTCGTTTAACTGTTTAGCAGCACTGATATGTTGTTTTTTATGTCCTGTGCCTGTGTCTTGGTGTATGTATGCTTTTTATGGTGCTTTGTTCAATCAGTTTTACAAGAGCTTCTTCTTTTATCCCTTCACTCAACTCATTGGCAATATGTTTTTAGTATTTATCAACTTTTATTACTTTTTTAATAATTAAGTGTTTTATCTCAAAAAAATATTCATTAAAATCGATTCCACTAAATTCCAAAAATGTTTACATTGTAGTGTGCTTTATGACCGCGTTCAAAAGGGTGCTCACCGAATCTTGTTTGCTTTCCTTTACTTCATTCGAACTGTAGGGGGGGGGGCACCCGGCGGATGCCACTTCTAATATTAATCGAGCAACGAACTGTAAAACCCCACTAAAGGCATTACGGGTCACTTGGAAGCAACGGTTGTACGGTTGTGAATCGAAACACCTGCCCAGGCACAACTCTCGTCTAAGCCAGCAGGCTTTTCGAGTTTTCTGCTCCCGGCGTAAATGTGCTCCCCAAAACGGGCTTCCCAAACGGTAAAATGGATGCTGTTTTCTGTGTGTGTCTTCTGGCTCCGTGTCAAAACCCTCCGCAACGTTCAACGCCACGCAAGAGGGCAGGATCTGCCGGTCTGCTGGATGAACATTTTGTCAAGGTGTGGCAATGAATGACGACACGATGGCACTGTCACAGCTAACCATCATCGTCGTCGTCTGTCAGCCGGTAATTACTTTAGCTGCCCGTCAGCTCTTCATCTTGATGGTGCATGGTGGAAGTCCACGGCGTCATCCAACGTAATATTTGTGTGCTTGATGCGCAGGTGTTGATGGGAAAGGTTTGCCCATTTACCTGGCCAAGCGCTTTACGTACGGAAAGCTTCTAGGAGTGTGTGTGTGGGAGAGAGAGTGGTATTAAGAGATTTTCTCCCTCGAGACTGCTGTATAGCGTCTTAGCTGGTTAGGCGTACGAGTGGCAGCTGTTAAGCAGCTCTGAGTACCCACAATGTGACAGATAGTGGGGAAAAGCCTTTTTTATCCTTTCCCGCTAGTGGTGCCGTTTGAATGGTGTAATGGAAGCTTGTTATAATTTTAACACCAACGCACAGACCCCATTTCGCTGCGGTAATGAGCGTTCACGGTAAATGAAGCCAGATTCTAGGAGATGTTTTTTGTTGCGTCCCTTGCGTCTGATACTGACATCGCTCTCCAGGAATGACATGGAACGAAAGAAACTTACAGTTGCTTTTACTAGTAGCAAAAGGCGCACTACTAGTGAAGTGCAAACATAGTTTCGAAGAACCCAGAAGCAGCGCGATGATAATGAGAAATAACGAGAAAAGTACATGAAATTTGTACACACCTGTAGGCGTGCGCTTAAACCCTCTGTGAAACTGATAACGATATCTGCTGCTTATGTTTTTCATCTCACTTTTCCCCATCGCTCCCTTTCTCTCTTGAGTGCTGGTGGTGAGCATTAAAAATACAACAGACGCCCGTTTGGGACGTAAACATGCTACTTTGTACACGTGCCTTCATCACACACAGCGCCGGGCAACATTGTACAACGTTCGTCCAGCACCGACAGTTAACCGGTCGCAACAACGATTAAATAAAAGAAACCAACAAAAAAACACACAAACGACCAACAGCAGTTCACAAAAATTATGCTCATGTCGGTTCACTGATGGCGGGATAATAATTAATCCTGGCCGGGTTGTATGGTGGAACCATTCAATAATGTTTTGTGGCACATTCTCACGTGGCCGGCCCCCGGAAGGCATGTTGCATTTTTGATGCATGATTGACACTTGGCCACCGATTGCTATCGAACGGTGGGTTCCAAAGGGAGGAAAATTAATTTCGATACGACTATGGCTGTGGATGTGGTGCATTTTTCATTAATCTCGGGGTTTAACGTAATTGAACGGTTATCGGTTTGTGGTCGAATATTTTTCAATCTCGTTCATTTCAAGCTGTTGCAGGTCGGGTATTGTCATAAACAATTTCGGGGTTAGGTGACTGATTATCGAAGTGGTTTTTTTTTTTAAAAAAACAGTAAGATTAACACAAGTATCTTTTGGGGTAAAATAATCGATCAAGAATTAAAAAAATACCTCTTAGGATTGCTACAGATCAGCAATGCTACAGGATTCCTCCTATCAACTCATTGTTTGTTTGATTGATTAATTTTATAATTTTTGTTGAGCAAACAGCATCCAGCATTAAAAGTTGCACATGTTACACAACTGACTGGAGGCGCCCAGTACTTCATAAATAAGCTGGAGACGCCCAGTACTTCATCAAAGCTCACAATAATTCACTGCATAGAAACACAACAACCTTTTTTATACTTTTTTGTATTTCTTGCTTAACAAACTATTTTATAGAATGCTTAAAAGCAAACTTATCTGTATAGTAAATTTTCCATTTTTACTAAAGAAAATAAGGGAAAATTCTCTTTTTATCAGTAAGTAAGCATTTTCAAACTCCACCCTACGTTAAGCAAGCATAAAGGTGCTAGCAATGTCAGCTGCTGAAATTCCACACACTCAAATATGCAACCAACCCACCAGAAACGGTTGCTGGTTGGAATTGTGTAATAAAACCGACAGTAGGAATCGTGCACTGGCCATGTCTGTCAACGTGGAGATCCTGTCTGACGAGTCTGCGATGGAAATCACCATCTCTATTGCATTATTTAACCGGTCCTTGTTGACTGACTGGTTTCTCTGCATGTGAAGTGGTGCGATAGGGGATTGGAAAATCGTACCACCCATTGATGAAAACTCACCTGTCCAGCAGTCCTTCATACGGTTCTAGCATTCATAATAAAAACGACGGGAGGTTATTGCACCTGTCTGAAAGTTGGATTGGAAAGTGCGAGGAGCGCAAAATAATATCAACCATTGTGCACCCTAAATTGCTATGTGATTACATGCACGTACGAAACCATAGCTTTTGGAAAATGCCTCTCATAGAAATTATAAATTCCACCTTTCGGTGCCATTGGTTACTTTTCGATCCGTCCCTAAGGTACACTCTGGCACGTGATCCAAACAGTTTGGTATTTTTCATTTCACCAAAACGGACAAACGTACGATAATTGCGCCAACACTTGCATCCCACGGTATCCTTCATCCACCTTCATCCACCGGCATTCTATTCGTACGGTACGAATCCTCTATTCACCTTTTGGATGACGTGCATATTTTCCATATCGTAGTTATTGACTGCGAACCTCACAACACTCCCACCAACCTCACACGAACCTTCGCCCTGAGCTTCCATCAAACCGGATATGGTCCGTCGGAGTTGATTAGTTCGTTTATTAGCTCATTAAATTCGTTCACTGCACATGAAAATTGCCATTTTCGATTGCGTTTTCGTCCAGCATCCGGATGCGGGCCATCTTGTACCCCCTTTCCACCCATCAGCCGGCGATGGTTTATCCATTCATGATCGATCGGTCGTGGACTAGTTGAAATCTGCTCGAGTGAGCAGCTAATGAAATTTGCACACCAACGTCCGATGCTCGTCCCGTAGCTGCCATGATGGTCGTCTCCCTGCTTGCCACCACACGACCACGGGTGAATGGACACGAATTACATTAATTTTCCTCCCAGGGCGCGTGTGTGTTTGTGTGCTGCACATGTGAAGAGGCTACAAAGGTCGGATGTCCAGCAGCGTATGGACTGGCGAGCGGAAATCAAGTTAAATAATCATTTAAAGTTGGCCGTGATGATTAATTGAATTTATTTTGTTTGTATCAAGCTTTGGCTTCCGTAGTGTAAATATTTGGTATTTTTCCTGCAATAAAATCAAATTTTCGTGGGCCAATAATATTAGATTGGGAAATGGTTCAAGTATCTTCAATGATACCGACGCAGTCCAACTTTCTCTCGGTGCTAAATTAAACTATCACCAACGAACAAAACGATCGGTTTGGTGGGTTGCCATCGAGGCCCAGGCGCTATGTTTTATGTTTTAAATGTCTTACTAACCATCCTCAACTCAGTCGCCGGAACTTCAATATCAGTCTGGAGGCACAACATTTTCCGCAAACAAATTTAATAATAACCGCACGTTTCATGTCACGACCGGATGCTCTGGCATCCATCGTCCAGGTTCAACAACGATCACGCACCGTGAAGGAAAAGCAAAACGTTCCCACCGAAAGCAAATAACGGGATCCCGGGAGAAAAAAAAACCTTTCCCTCCCCAATTGTTCACCCAGCGCTGAAGCAACTCTCGATCTTCACGCGAAAAAGCACTCAAGTGGTCTCGCTCCCAAAGCGTGCTAATGACGTACGCTGGAGCAATGAAAAGCTATGGTAGTTTCAGTGGTGCCAAAAATAGACTTTGGATAGCCACAACAGCAGCAACAACAACAACAACGGTTGGAAACAGAATCCATTTCGAGCTTTTCTTTCCTCGCTTTGTGAGCCCATCACCGTGGTACGTTGCGTAAAGCGGTTTTATCTCTCCCGGAACATTGTTGCTGATGTAGAAGCACCACTTCTTGTGATTTTAGGCACAGTTTTCGTCCAACGCTTTTAGGAGACAAGGTTCCATAATCTTCGATAAACTCCCAGGAGTAGAAGGCTTCATAGTTTTTGTCTTTCTGCAGCTACGCACGATGGGCAATGTGAAGGAAAAAGTTGGATGAACTGTTTTCTAATTTTTTGTAGTTATAAAAAATACTTTCACAATAGCAAAACGAATGTGTTGCGAAACTATAAGAGGAAAAACTTATGAATATTTCTTGGGCGCATCATTTTAGTGTTTTCTTGTAATGGGTCATCGACTATTTGAGATGAAGAAAATAATGATGAAAGAAAATTTTATTTGGTGAAAACTTCTACTAGCTTAATCGTAGCATATTATTATTTTGTTTAATATAACAAAATAAAACGACTAGTTTACTTAAAAAGGACCTAACTTCTCGCTGGACCATACTAAAATAGTAAACTTTACGATGGAGACGCCCAGTGTTTCATAATCTTTATTTGTTGTACAAATTATGGCGCAAAATGTTTTTAAGAAATTATCATTTTTAAAGTGCAACAGCGTCAAAGTAAATATAAAAGCTTTGATTTTTTTGCAGACTTCACATTTCATTTAAACAAACAGCCTGATAAGTTTTATTAATTATTTTTATTTATACTTCATTATGACGACTCGATGCCTTTGAAAAGTTTTGTAGAGCGATTATTACGATGGTTATAATAATATTCCCTTTTCAAACTAGTACCATCAAATAAATCAATAATATTCAAATTAACTTATCTTTTTAAAAATAAATGCTACAACTATGCTACAACTGTTCCTAGATATTTATTATCTCTGAATGCTACAATAAACAATTCAAAAATACATGTTTTTATAAAAACATTTTAAAAAACCTTCGTAAATTAGAATGAAAAAATTGGGTGAACGAGAGAGGGTGAATTTTCTACATGAATGACTGATACTTTCAGTTAAACATTCTACATCCATGCTAACACAAAATCTGTTTCCTGAGTTTGCTCGCACCAAATAAGCATTGTGCAGCGATATAACAAGCGAGAGTATGAGTGGGCTAATGTTGGTTAAGAATGGCAAATATATGAGATAATTACATTTTCTGGAATGGCTACGATCCGACAGCACCGGAGCACCGTTAAATGTAATGGATGCGTTGTTTTGTGTGTTTTATATTACGTTATTAATAATAGCAAAACGCGTCCTTTCAGCAGCGCTGTTCCACTTACTCCTCACTTAAAAGTGTTCTGTGGTTACAGATTTGAACTGTAACTCCTCTTACACTCACACAAATCGACACTGTACATCACCGAGGTGAAAGCTTTTCCCATCAGGTGTCATCATCCGATTTCGATAAACTAATAAGAGATGAAAATTATACTTTGCCAAAACTTTCCCTTAAGCGGCCACACGCTCAGACATATGCTGCCCGAGCGTTTCGGAAACGATTTGAAACGATTTTGCAAAACTTTTGATTGGATAAATTAATTGCATTGCCCACACGAGTGTCATCGGGGACGGTGAAGATGCCCTTGGAAAAGCGTCAAAAGGTCGCACCAAACGGGAAAAGGTCTTGTTGATTCTTGTCTCTCACCTGTTCCCACAACGCGGGACAAAGTTCAATGATCAACAATCCAACCAGCCCACACAGCCCATGCCCACAACAGGTTTGCCTAGGTCAAGCAAGCGGTTGTTTAATGTTTAATGTTAACTATGGCCATGGGCGTCATGTTTCTTGGCAGGACTTGACAGTAGAATCCTCGGCTTAAGCACACACACACACACACACACACACGCGCGCAATGAATCGAGTTAAAGTTATATTGCAACCGTAAAGAGCGATGATCCGGTGTGACGATTTACTATCGCAGCCGGGTTTCCCGGAGGTCGTTTAAATTTATCGCATGTCACACTGCCGAATGGAGACGCCCACGGAAAAAGGTGTTTTGTTTAATGGTTTCTACTCCTCAAGCACAAAAACTTGTTCTCATTGGTTTTTTACATCAAGAAGGAATTTCTTTAAGCAAACGAATCGCAAACACTTGCAACATCTTAAGAGAAAATGAAATGCAAAAATAAAACGCTTTTAAAATCCCTCTTAGTTCACCAACCAAAAAGGAAAACAATCCGACAAGAAATATACACACAGTGTCTTAGAGTTTATGGGGTTTCTGTCACTGCAAACTGGCGCCCGGGCCAAATTGGATGGATGAAGTTTTATTATCATTCGCTTGCGCTTTTACGCGCTCGTCAACAAATTACCGGCTACCACCGACTATCCCAGCACCATCCTTAAGACGTCTCGTTAGTCGTCACCCTAACGCTCACAGCAACGATGCTCCATTTTCTTTTCCATCCATTGGCAATGGCGTTTTAGAATTTAAATGTTGCTCGGCGAAAAATGTCCCAGCACAGCACCACAAAATGAACTTCGGGCTTGAGCTTTTGCGTTAACAGTTTTTAAGAGTCCAAGCCTTGCCCGGGAATGGTCCTCGCGAGAACTATAGCGATCTGTAATGGAATTTTGGACGCTTCTTGTGTATGTGTGGGTGAGCGTACTGGGCTGCAAATTTCGTAACGTTTCCCTTTCGCTAGACATTTGGTGTGCTCGAGTGACGAATGTGGCTGCTTTAGTTATGTCCTCCAAACCTACCGCACTAGTACCGAGCTTTCCATAAATCGGTTCAAATGCTTCGCCGAGCGACGCAGTTTCAGCAGCCAAAGCAAATGCGCTGTCTTCTCCATCACCGACACCCGACACAAAAAAGACCCCAACGCTAAGACAGTGAGTGAGAAGCACCCACGGGTCGTATAAGGTCATAAATCGTAGCCCACAGGGTCGCATCCTTTCGCCGAAACTTTTCGCTCACCATCGCTCTTTTGCTTGCATAAGTTACCACCATCTTATTTCGTTCGCTACTACCAAGAAAGGATTGAGAGACGCTGTGTGTGCAGCCCGGTTTTTTTTTTGCTTGCTTCGTCCTTTAGGCACCTTCAGGCATTCGGTTTCGTTTTTAAGAGCGTCCTCGTAACCTAGCTTTAATCGGAGCTAGCCAGCTAGCTAGATTTCGTGAGGGTCGTGTACAGGCTATCCCCATCGCCAGTAAATCATAATCCACGCTAACCTACGCTAACATTCTTTTGCTGGAAAAAGTTTTTACTTGCGCACTGATGGACCAAAAAGACCCCGTTTTTTAGGACAAAAACGGTCCTTGGACGAAGAAAAGCTGCAACAAAAAGTGTTCTCGCCGTGCGCAGGAATATGTAAAGAAATAAAAAAAAACCTATTTGCTCATGTGTTCAAATTCTCAGCTCAGGTTCGTGTCTTGAAAGCAATAAAAGTGAGGAAATTCTTTTTTACTACCGCCACCGCTGCCACTGCTACTCACCTTCGATTGAACCTCGCGGGACATAACGCGCGTGCAGACAACCGACAACCGTGTGTCACCTGTGTTCGTGAGAAGCTCAAATACTGGTCTGACCTTTGGCTGGTACTCCAAGTATCGAGGCACCAGTCTGGCCTGGCTACGGCTTCGTGCATAATTTATAGTGACAGATAATAAACGAGCACGTTGTGCGTTATCGTTTAAAGTCCTAGACGAAGCGTACAAAGCGGGCGAGAACGGTTTTTGCGATTCCACAGCGACAACCGAGCGTGTTCGTGGCTGATGCGTGCTGAGAGTGTCAAGAACGGAAATGCAATTTGATAATAAAAGTTATCAGGAAATAAATTATTACCGAGAATGAAGCATGGCGAACATAACTGTTCAAACAAGTTATGTTGAATAGCTTTATTCGGTGTGGTCCAAAGGAAAAGGTTGATTATAACCTGCATTACTGAGAAGTGTTTCGCTTTTTACATGCCCGAACATGCCATGGCGTTTTGTTAGGAGCTCTAAATTGTGCTTTATGCAAGTATTTGCATTTTTACCAGTTCAATTGAAAATTAAATGGCATCAAACGCGCTTCGTTATATGAATAGTGTTTATGCTCTAAAAACAAACCTATTAGACCATATTGTGCATCGATGTGCATAAAACACTATCGAACCGGAAAGAGCGTAAATACTTTAAGCGAACCGTGACACTCTAATCTAATAATGGACACCAACCGTATGCACACTAAACTAATGCACGTGTACGGGCGCAATACGTATGATTCGTTGAGTGTTTTATATGTGACTACTCAACAAATCATTTATTTTGGTTGTTACCAAACCATCTGAGTGCATCGTTTCAAGCTGGCTGGAGTGACCACTCCGGGCAGGTTCACAAGAAATGTTGTTTTCCTATCCAAATGCAGTCGCTTTTGGATGCAGTTTATTGGCCGTTTCCAACGATCGGAAACCTTTGAGCACCTTTTTCCACCTACGGGCATCGAACGTGACCGTACATGATCGGGCTGCAGCACTACCGGTACGCTTACGGTGCAATGTTTGCCATTCGGACCATTCATCTGATACGTAGGAACGCAACGGTGAACCCCCTTTTGAAGCGGATCATCAACCATGGTCTAAAAGATTCGAATGGAAAAATGGGGTTTGTCCGGTTTGTCGGATCGAGGGAGCAGCGCAAATATGAAAGCATCCAGCACGATCATATCGCGTCCCGGTTTCGTTCCCCGGATTATAGTCAAACTGGGTAGATTTTATGAATTCTTCCTAAAGTGTACTCGTTTATCGAGCATAACGAAGTGGTCCGGTTTTGAACGGTGTGCGTCCACTCGTTTGAAGCGTGGAAGTTATTTATTGGATTGTAACTAAACGTCCACAAATTGCGTTTGATGTTGAATATTATAAATTAATTTAATTAAAAAATAATAATTCAAGGTAAAAAGAGGATTAGTCTGAAGGACGAAAAGAATATTAACCAAAAAGAAAATCTTTTCAATTTCTAACTTCAAATTTATTTTCTAAAGAATTTTTCTCTCAAAGAACATTAATCGCATTAAGTATCAATAGCAAAATTGCATTCCGCAGAACTTACTTACGTCTTTCCTCAACCGTTAAGATCATCCTACCATTCTCCGCAAAAGCTGGAGAAGGATTAAAAGACTGCAGTCACAACATACCAGATCGAACTCAGTCAAACACCATTTAACAAATACTCGCCCCGCCAGAAGCCGTGAAGCTCGTATCGGCTGCACTTTAATCCATACACTAGGAGATTAAATATCACCAAAGCCAAGGCAGCTCAATACTTTCATCCCATCGGATGCATTACTTTCGTCACATTCTTTTACTTCCATTATGTCAAATGGCTCGTACGCTTGTTACCGTACATATATTACCTTCTCCATTCTTGTATTCTTTCACCATATGCATAGCTGCTTTCTGTTTCCATGTTTAATCTTTCTATCGAAATCTCTTTTTTTTTCCTTCGACTATTTGCTGGCAAGGAATGTAAATAAGTGCATTCCTTTCTTCTTCTTCCAGCTGCTGCGTTCTTTATTTGTCTGTTTTTTGGCATTCTCATGGGATAATGTTTATGTTGTTTATTCATGCTCGATCGATTGTATGCTGGATAGGGTTGTAAAGCCATCGTGTGCTTGTTTACTGTTCGTATAATTTAATAATATTGGATCTCAGTGCAATAGTACCAATGTAAACATATTCAGATGTCTTACATTTGAATAACTGTTGGTATACCCTACCAATATTTATTAATGCTTCAGGGAGGCTAGCTGTACAGAAAATTTTTTTATGGAAAAGCAAAAGGAGATTTAATTCTGAAGGGATTTTATGTACCTGCTTATATTTCTGAAAATTACACACTCGCGAAAATTACACTATACGAATTTGTAAAGAAATTATCCTACATTGCATACTTTTAGGCGTCTTTCTTACAAGCCACAAGCCGTCTCCAGTGTCAGGTGGATGTAACCACTTCTATTCAACATTATCTAACTCAAGTAATAACACCTATGAAACCTCTCTGTCCGTTGCCCTTAAAACTCCATTTTAAACTCAACTTACTAACACATCTTATCGCTTTCATGTTTCGCAAATCGTATGTACTGTTTTCGGAATGTTTAGCCCTGCTGTCTATGTACGTCCTCAGTTTATCCGATTTATTTATTGTTCCTCCTGCTGTGCATACCCAATGGTAGAAAAACAAATGGCAAACAAGTTTTCCATTCCTTTGTTTTGACTTTTAATTGTTCTGCGCTGCTCATTCATTTTTGTCCCGCTGTTTTTTCGAACCCACTGTTAACCGCCCCAAAAACGGAATATGTTTTTTCGATCGATGTGTAATGGTTTCTTCCATATATCTGCTTTTTCTTTTCTTTTTCAACTTTCTCTTTTTTCTTCTTTCTCTCTTTTTCTCTCTCTTTCTCTCTCACTCTCTTTTCCCGTGCTCTCGTTTGCTCTGTCTCAAACTACACAACGCGACACACGCACACACGCGTTCTTCCCAATTTGTGGTTCGCCTTTGGTCGTGTTTCTTATGTGTGTCCTTGCACTTGTTGTCTATCGAACCGCATACTCCGATACCCATCGTTACGATGGTGTGTGTATGTGTGTATGGATCACACCTAAACGAATTACATCTACAACAACAACAATTACAACAACAACAAATACCTACCCTTAACTCAAACTCGTTTCGCTTTCGCAATGGGCCACACGATGCAACAACAAAAACACGCAAAACAACACGAAACAACGGACAACACGCACACACCCAACCCAAATGGGGCGTTTCTTTGTGGCATCCGATCGACAAACAACGACATCCCGCCATCAACAACATCAACAACCTGCATCAACACAACAACACCACAATAACACTTATGCACACGCGAATCGGGCAATGGAACGTTACACATACTACAAACACCACCAACACCACAACCAGAACGACGATGGGCCAGGGCATACGGACGGGCGGTGGTGCGGTAATACCCATCGCGAGCGGAATCAGCATGATGGGGCCCACCACGGGCTGTGATCGCCGTAATACGGGCAGTTTGCGCGTAAGTATTTATTTATTTATTTATTTTAATCCGCTTAAGCCTACACCTTTCCAGCATCCTCTCATTTGCTTTTTTTTATAACTGCATGCGTTTTGAAATAGTCATTTAAGTATTTTATCATACTATTGATCATTTATTAAAAAATATATTGCATTTGAATTCCCTTAGGACAACGGAGAACATATTAAATGATTCCTAATTGTTCACAGAACATGTTAAAAGCGTCGTTCAATGATTCGATTTTCCTGGTTTCTGACGCTTTGTGTATCTAATTGATAGCTTGTATGTATTCCCCATCGAACAAATCGGCCCAATGCAACCTTAGGACTCAACGACCAGCTTTGACTGGATCTCCCGTACAAAAGCTTTAAAGCTGCCCTCAGTATTGGAAAGTAAATCATGCATAAATGAATCATGCATGTTGCAAATTTCCCCTTGTTGCAAAACATGTGTGATTGTATGTCGCCTTTGGCACACATACAACCATTGAACCGTTTCGGTATTGGACGTAATTGAGCGAACACACCGCGAACAATCCAATTGTTCCACTCGCTCAGGTGTGACAAACTAAACTTTTCCTACTGTTCAGGTGTCAGGTTCGTTGTTTAATGAAGTGCAGAAATGTTTTGAATTGTGATGCAAATTGTGCACATTGTTGTGCATTCACTGTTGATTGCGTTATGCCAGCTTTGATGGAAATTTGTTGAGATTTACCCCAATTTTTTTGATGCATAAGGAAATGGGTGTGATTTGGTTTTAAAATATTTTGACACTTTGTGCAGTGCGTAACAAAGCTGTGTAAAGACTTGAACAAAAAAATTTTTCGTAGTTAATGCAACAAAGTTGACAATACGGCATCAAGCCGTAACACTAAAAATATAAATAAATTAATGCAACAAAGTCGAGAAATGAGTGGATAAGAGTAATATTTTTATAATTTGTAAGATTGCTACCAAGGTCTAGTCGTTCTTGTTGAATAAAAAATAGATAATTTAAATAATGTTGTTACACAAAACAAATATCAACAAATTGATCAATCAGCAATGGATCCATAAACAAAAGGATCCATTAGATAAACTTTAAAATAAATTTCAAAAAACATATTAAATTATTACTCCCAATAAACTCTTGTTCACTCGGAATACCAAAATCTCATAAGTCTAAAGTCCTGTTTAACAACATTTTGCTAAAATTTCACTCAGTTTAATCACTATTTTTATGCTCGAATTTTGAATGCTTGCAGACATATAAAATAAATTGTTAAAAAATTCTATGAACTTATCAGTACTTTTTGGGATGATTTTTTTTAACTTCTTTTGAGGTCCTTTTAATTTATTCTTCACTTTTTTGTTTATCATTTTATCTGTGTTTTAAGTAACAATTTTTATACTCATGTGGTGATTTATTGATAATTTATTTTATTTTCCTTGAACAAAAGAATATGTTTTAAATTTTTTACATATAATGTACTGTTTAAAATCGTCTCTAACTCTTCTGGAGCCAGCATAAAAGTGTAGCATAAACAATCACCAACCATAATTTTCACAGCTCAATGTCACTTAAGTACCATTTTTATACACCACTCGGTGCATCTTAAAGCAGCAAAACACTCACACCGTAACCGATTCCTTACAAAATTTATTGCAAAATTGTGTCAAATAATCCCATCAGAAAGGATTATCAAATACGCTTAACACCATCCGGTCTCGATAATCGTTTCGCTATTCCATCGACTTCCCACATCGTGCGCCCTTCCCTTCGTAACTCCTCCACCAGCCCCCACCCACCCCAAACATCCCCCTCAAAGGAAAAGCAGCTTAACTTTGCATCATAAATCGGTATTCATGAAAGCTCGCACCGTACAACCGTGTACCGTTTTCCGTTTCCGACGGCAGGATTACACCAGTCCGGGCTGGGTGTGCCTGTGAATTTTTCTTCTGCTCTCGTTTTACTTTCAAAAGACGAGGTTTTTTTTTGGTCCTGCCTTTTTACGTTGTACCTTCTTGCCCGCTCAAGCATAACGTTGCACTCGTGCGAGGAATGCTTCCGGAGCGAAGACATCGTCACTCGGCACGGAGGCAAAAAGGTTTGCCGCACACGATTTATGCGAGAGAAATTGAATTCCACCACTTTGCACATCAGAGCCGAGCACAGTCCCGGGCTGCAAGAATGTCAAACCATGTGTCAGCCAATTTTATAACACCAAGCGTGCTGAGCGTTTTACTCCCTTGCCTGCCTTTGTCGGAGCAAATCAAAGTCACGTGTAGAAGGAAAACTTTTCACCCAGCAATCGTTCGTGTTGCTTGGACATGAGGTTGCGTAGAAGAAAAAAAAGCAGCAACCTACAGCAGCAATCAAACTCCGAAAACCGCTCTGGGAAGGCTTTTGTACAATAAGGAGAATGCTTAATGCAATGTGGAGCGCTCATCAACCCTTTGCAAAGGATAATCACATACGACGATAAAATCCACCATCAGATTGAAGTTGTCCGTCCCGAAAAGAAAGTCCCGACTTCTCGCTGGCCGTAACCCTTTTTCTTCCTTGCCAAAGCTACGGTTCATTGCACAACGGTCTCTAATCCATCAAGTTAATCCATCCAAAATGAGGAAAATTTCACCTTTCGTTCGTCCCTACCCATCAACTCCACAAAGCTTTTGTTAATCTGTGCTTTCGGGCCTCCCTGCCCGAGGAACGATATAAACCTGCAAGGTCCCTCACAAACTAAACCTCTAAAACCGTAAACCCATGTACCGCTGCCACACTAATGTCCAAGCAGTTGTTGTTGACCCGCTGATGACTTGCTTTCAGAGCTACTACGCGCGCATGAACTTAAACCACGGTTACGCCCGGCTAGCACAGGACGAAGACGATGGAACGCCAACCGGACCGAGCACCCGTGTCGACCCGTCCGGACAGGCAGTTGGTAGTGAAAGAACTGAAACACAGCTCAGGCACCAGCCCGGTTTGAGTTAAGCAATACGAACGAAGGGGTATTCCGTAACATGACATAAGTGACGTACGCGAGTACACGCTTTGTGTACGCCCTTGGATGGATCAATAATGGAATGAAAAATGTGCTCCGCTGCATCTGTGCAACAGATGAGGAAGCGGGGGGCGTTTCGTAAATCATGCTTCGTACAACGTTTGTAAATCATGTTGAGTGATGGGAGACGTTCCAGAAGAATTCTACGAACTGTTTAATCGCTTCTCTCGTGCGAATGAATCATTCGGGAATAGGTTTTGTTCGTTGAACGCATGTACTTTCCTTTATTCGACGTCGTTCAATGTGTTTGTTCGATAAATGTTAACTAGTTAATGTATGATCATATTTTCGTTTATTATTGATGCGTGAAAATCCGAATACATAGATATATTTTCCTTCTTATTCAACCACCAATACAGAAGATTGCTCTAACCCAACTTAAAACCATCACGCCTCCTTTAGTCCATATGGACTACCTGAAATGATTCTCCAGGATAAGCTGTCGAGCCCTGATTTTATGACATGTCGTTCAAACTTCAAAATACTAGTACCACCACCAACGACTCCGTAGAACAGTTATAGTCCCATTACTCACATATGCCCCTGAGACATGTACTTTGTCCAAAACTGACTAATTTCCGCGTTTGAGAGGAAGTTGCCCAGTCAGGACCTTTGGCCACAGATGTGTGAAAGGACAATCGAGGAGCCGCTATAATGACGAGCTCTACGGACTGTACGGTGATTCCGCCATCTTGCAGTGACATAGATTTGCCTGGAGTCGAACGGTCAGATCACGTTATAAGAATGACACCGGACGATCAAGTTTATAAAATCGCTTTTAAGACTTAGATGGAGTAGGCGTGGAAGACTTTACCTGAGATGGAGTTATAGCGTTGATGCGTCCTTTAGAAGCTTCTAGATATTTGATCAGGAGACCATGGCGCTCAGCGGTAACGGTATTGGAAATCGCTGTTGCTGGTCAAGTTTTCGAAGCAGTTGTAGCGCCACAAAACGAAGTCATCAACTAGAGCAAAGCGATTCTTACTCACTACACAATATAGAGATCATTAAAGAAGTCAAATAATTTGTAAAAATATTCAATTTTAAAGTGTCTTTTGTACATACCTCATTAGAACTTATTTGACAATTTGATGCCAAAATATCTTTTTCTATTTACTGGTTAATATTTTCAACGAGCAATAGTTTGATAAATAAGAGGTTTTTCTAAGCAGTTTAAAACGACTAACTACAAAGACCTCTGATTTTTTTATATGATAAATCCCTTCCTCCAAAAATTATGGTTCCTTTAGAATTTCAACTAAACAACAATGTTAGCAACCATCTTACCAAAGTCAGCCGAAGTAAGGCTTTGATAAGCGTACATGAGATATGCAAATAAAGCACCGTACTATACAATCACCGTAAAGGATCGCTCGCACCGTCCCGAACCATTTGCGTAATTCATAATTCTCTTTCAAGATGAGGTCGCTGTTAAAAAATCGAAAGCTTCCTTACACTTACGAAAACCGTGGGCAACTGATGTTGTTCTACCCTCCTGTTTTTTTCTGTATGCTTTACCAGGAAAGTCACCCGGTACACGAGGTTTTCAAGTTGTTTTGCTTCACCATTTTCGCTGTAACGACACGTCCATCATTCCCTTCCTGGTAAACTACTCTTACGCTACTCCACTATTACTTAGTGTCTTTAAATGGTGCCAAGGGAGTAACACGAAATCACCGGAGGTATCCGGAAAAGTATCGTTGTCCTTTCCAACGCTTTTTCTTCACCCCCCCCCCCTTTTTCTGTGCAACGAGACCCAACGACCCAACCGTCAAGTACCTGGCAAAGAGAGAGAGAGACACACACACGTTTCGGGTGCGGCTTTCGACGTTGATCTACCGTCATTGACACGGCGCTGGCACACGTGGGTGTACGTCCTGTGTGCGCCATCTGTGCACCGTGGTGACCTGATGACGGTGGGCTCACAGGCTTGCAAATGTTTGCCTTTTCCCACCCCCGACGCGTATGTTTTTGCTTCCTACGGCACTGCCGCGTTCCTCGTGCACAGCCGGCAACGGAAACGTCGACGTGAAAGCCATCCAAACCGTCCATCCATCCATCCGAGTGGTTCACATTCACGGGCGCGAACCGGATCAACAACTACATCCTGCCATCCTTCCAAATGGCAGGCCTTCCTCCCACCCCACAGCTCAGCACTTCCGGTACGTGCGATGTTTACCGCACGAGGGCCGGGAAAAAAGCGGGAGGGAAAAACCGGGAGAGATAACATTTCTGCAGCATTTGTATTTATGTGACTTGCTGTTTGTTTTGACATGCTATGTAAATTTTAGATGAGCTACACCTTTTCTTAAAATATTCACCTTCGGGCACCTCTCGGGTGGGTGTGTGTGTGTGTGTGTCCTGATCCTGTTTCATTTCGAACACACCAGACGATGGGAAAGCCACTGCTCCGAGCCCCACCTCCCCAAGCACAAATCATTCATCCGTACATAATTTTCCAGGTGGAAAGTAGGCAGCTTGGGTGTGTTTTTTTGCTGCTGCTTCCATTCTTTCGTCGATCGAGCAACGAGGGCGTATGTAAATTCATATTAAAACTGGGGAAAAAGCAGCTTCAGGAGGAAACATTCTGTACAGAGCAGAAGGAAAGATAAAAAATACAGTTTCGAACCAAAGCCTATCTAAACCGGTCGAAAGTGCACGAATTGAGGGCATGCTGTGCCGCGTTTCGGTTGAAATATGGAGCACATGCAAAAATGTCCGTAGTAGAGCACCTGGGATGCAGTGATAAAAAGGACCTTCCTTAGGGGGTAGCCATTGGAGAATGTAGCACCAACAACAAAGCTACTGCCAAAATATTAGCACGGCGCTTTCATGCAGGTCTTTATCGGCACAGCGGAGCAATATTAATTAAAATGGGTTCATCGAAAAATTCGTTTTTGGCCATTTTTGGCTTTTCCTTTTGATCTCGCAGGTGTTTTTGTTTATTACAGGACGGAATTTCCTTTTTATGTTATTCTATTTCTATATGAAAAGTAGAAGATTAACTTCATCAAAAACCTTTCCAATATGACCGATGTGCGCAGCTAACAGAATTTCAAATATTCTGCACTAAGGAAAAAAATGTCGCTCCAAATTCAAAATGTATTATTGAAAACCCATACACTCTTTCAAACATTCATAAGCTGCCAGTTTTTACAAAAGCTTTTCCCATTCCCAAAAAAAAACAACATCCCCCTCAACGGCACTATTGATGATGTGCATCGAGCGAGCGCACACATTTGCGAAATGCTCGGCTCGGCACATTCGTAATCTTGGCGATACTTTCCATTGCATTGCATCCAGTTTCCATTTTTCGCTTTTACTGGCTTTACTCCCAGCTCCTGCGGTAGACTTTTGACGAGAGAAAGAGAGAGAGAGAGATAGAAAAGCAGGCTGCAATATAGTGCCGTTGTTCCAGTTTTTTCCCCTCATTCCGAGCACTCTGTATCGAACGGAATCATTCTTCCTGAACTGGAGCTTTGTGAGAAAAAGGGGGGGGGGGGGGGGGGGGCAGGAGTCTGATACTGCACTCAGGATGCACAGGAACCGGCTACTGCTCCAGTTTTTCCTGTACTTACGAGCGAGGGGGCTCGTTATTGTTGTGTTGGCTGTGAGCTGTCGGTATCATTCGCAGACACGTACATGGGATGATAAGCGAGCAGAAAATAAATTGCTACTGCTGTGCCAAAGCGAAAGCACAGCATACGGATATGTGTGCTGCTGTTTGTCCTTTTGCCAAATGATTGCTTCTGGTGGGGGTGTTGCACAATCGTCCAGAAGCGGACATTTTACCGAGTCATTTTTTACTCTAAAAAGAAAAATAAACAATTTTACTAATTAACTACCAAAGGATTTTTATTGTTTTTTTTTGCTATAAAATGCACATTACTGTTTTTCGCTTGCTATTAATTTGATATTGATATATGATATGATTAAGCAAATATAACAATTAAGGCAATTAGGAGACCTTAGCTGTAGCTTAACTATTTCTGTCCAATTTTAACCATAAGATGATTCAGGAAATTCAGGAAAAACTTGGCGAAAATTACAGAGTAGTAGCATCCCTTCTTTTCATCGATTTTAAAGACGCGTATGACAGCATAGCTGTCTTAAAACTGTATGAAGCAATGAGCTCTTGTGGCAGCCCAGCCAAGCTTACCAAGCTTGTAAAAAACCTATGATGTTGGGTATCAAGAGGATGGTAAACTCTTTGCTACGACTAAGGGCCTTCACCTTCTAAGGGAGATTGTCTGTCTTCCCTTCAATCTGATGGTAGAGTGAGCCATGAGAGACTTGTGGAACCATCTTCTATAAGTCTATCCAGATCCTGGCATACGCGGCCTATGCTGCCGAAGTATTCCAAAAGATCGATACAGAACCTCGGGATGCAGTTGAACGGGGCAAAAATCAAATAGCAAAAATCAAGTAGCAAAACTTTGCTTACCTGGATTCAAAAGTCAGCTCTGATATGAAGATACGCTCAAATAAGCTTTCATACAGCCTAACATATATCGCGATGGACGAAACTGAGACTGTTTCGAATAAAAATTCCTTCTATTGTGCAGCAAAATAAGATTTGCAAGACTCGTCTGGGTAGATCATGTCATGAGAATGGCACCGGACAACCCAGTACTTCAAATCTGTTTCAGACTACCACTTGGAAGTGATGCCACCTGTTTATCTTACTCTACGCAGAGTATAGAAAGCATACTAATACCAAGTCTTTTTTTTTTTGTCCAACTTTTGGACTTAAACTGGACCATTGTCCAAGCGAAGTGACAGATGCAAATAAAAAAATCTGTTCTTCAATACTGTATGGTATTGATTTACGATCATGATGATGGCTAAATAAAAAATTTTTGGAGTTTATTTATTTCTGGTTAAAACAAAAAAACAAACTCAAAAACACACACATTGAATATTTACGTACCAGCATACGTTTCCATTTCGAACAGTATCGATTTATTTTGTTCAAACCTGAAACGCACATCAAAAGATCTTTCGCCCGGCTCCGAAGAACCCAACCAACATGCAGTCTGGTAAAATGGCACAATGATGATGGGACGCATCATCCGGACTGTGGAAGCCGGATACCGAAGTGGACGGAAGTTGATAAAGAGGTAAAGCTTTCAATGAACTCAAACACAAAACTTGGAAGTGAGGGACGATACTTGAAGGCCGGGGGTAATGTCCTGAAAGTTGTAAATCTTTGCCTGATTGCTACCTTTGTTCCAAGTGGCGGTATGTGAACGTCTCAAAAGCTCACGGAACTGGAGCGTCACGGAGACGACCGAAGTGAAAAGTAAACCCATTTTCTCGATTACAGCACAGCACCACAAACCGCCGGTATGCTTGCGAGTGTGTGTGTCCTGATCAGAAAGAAAAAAATGGAGCAATGAATTCAGAATACGGAAACACACCAAAATGGAAGCAATTTTCAGTAAAAGCGCACCTTCCTTCACTGATTCGGTTTTCAACAATCGATCGATTGATCGAACAAGATAGGCGCACACAAAGCCTTCCCAACCCAAACGATAGAAGAAAAAATCCAGGGATACCCATCTTGGTGCTGCCTGCCTTTCATTGCCGGTGACATTCGCGAATGATTCTTGGCGAAGGATGAAGAAAAAAAATGGAGAATAGTCTTTTGGGAGGGGGTGTGTTTTTGTGCGTCAACTGGCAAAACGCTGTCAAATCAATGTCGCGAAAGTTTGTGTGTGTGTGTTTGCAAAAATTGTGGAAAATTGTCTCGTCTGTGTCTCTCGATTCCGGTCCCGATATTTGACAGATGGAGTGAAAAGATGGTAACAGGTTTTCATCTTCAGAAGTGTATTGTCATCGTCCCGTGGCAACAGTCGATTCGTTGTCGTGTTCCATAATGGAAAGCAGGATGCTGCCGTACGGAAATCGATAGCTGATTCAGTTGGTTCAGTTGGCAGCTGATATTGGATTTTTTTTAATAATTTCTTCTTCTTTTTCTCCCTTGGCTCTAAGGCCTTGAAAGGCCTCGGCCTGCCATTTCTAGCTTTCTGTGACTTGATTTTACCCGCAGCAAAGTAGTCAGCTCTGCGTACGAGGAGGCGATCCGGATGGGATTTGAACCCCGGTCCTGTCGTGTGAAGACCTTCACTGTATTAAAATGCTAATAATTTTCCTATTGCAAGCTTAACTTTCAAACAGTACTCGCCACTCTCATATGTACCACTTTGTACTGAAACACCACCCAACGCCGAAGCTAAGGCAACGAGCAACTTTTCCAATTAAACATCCAATTGTGCTCATCTGCACTGTGCTCGAGAACCTAACTCTGCACCTCGGATGCGTTGCTAATATATATTTTCCACCGTAGCACTACTGCACCCACAGCAGGAGTATAGTGCAGGAACCAAATTTCAAAAAGCTTATATCGATCGACATTCCCCGGCGTCGGGTCACGTCGCTTTCGGTTCACTGTTTTCGGTCATCATGGGCGTTCGGTTAGTGCGCATCATAATTTACGACTTGACCGAATGTATGTGTGTGTGTGCTGCAACACACAACCCAATAATATGCATGCTGTATGCATCGCCTCAGGATGCACTGGCTGGGCAGTGCAGTAGTTAGATGATTTATGCATCGAATGCACCAGGGTAGATGAAGACAAACACACACATACAGGCCCGGATACAACTGCGAGTGACATTGGAATCGTTTAATTGGCCTCTGGGTGAAAACACATGAGCCAAACTGAGTGTGTGCGTGTGTAGGTGGATGGTACTTTGAGCTTGAAGCGTACATTTATTAGAGTGTGTTACGAGGAAACTGATGATGCGCTCGGTACACGGAAAGAGCTAGAGATGCACACAATAAGCCTGTTCTGTTTTATAATTATGTTTTCGGTTCTTGGAACATCAAATAAAATTTGTAAAAAAATCTCTTTTTATATAAAAACATTATATTTATTTTGTAAATTTAGTCAGAACAAGAGTCAGAACAATCTCAAGAGCTTAAACTAGTCTTTTATTTCTCGTTGATTTTTCTAAACCATCCGCTCTAGTTGGCCACCCGGGATAAAAAATGACATCATAACTCAACATTGCAACACAAAGACGCATTATAATTGGTTGCAATAAAATGTCGGACTGTTTTTTAACGGTTCCACTTTACAGACATCTTACACGGTTCATACCGCAAAACCCATAACCACCGACGGCCATAATCGATTCCATTTTTGCTGATTGCACTGGGCGCGTTAACGCGGGCGCTAGAACGACCCCTTAAAAAATGGGTGCTAACGAGTATGACCTAAAGCAAAAAGTGGCACGGATCACGGTTTAGCTTCCTGTTCCGATTTTTTTTTGTTCCGGATCGCTGCTTCCTTTTTTCCATAATCATAATGGAAATGTGCTTGTACGGGGAGTGAGATCATTGTTGCTGCTAATAAACGATTTCATTACCTTTGGGTTTTACTAGCTTCTTTACAGGTTCCAGGCTTTTTTGTAGGAAAGACTAACACGTTCGGTAACACTAATTGGGGATGGATAAGGGGTGTGTGGTGAATGAAGCGTATTAAATTCTCTGCTCTGATATTGAAACGATATTACAAACATTCATCTGCAATTTAAATAAAATGATTATGGATTACTCTTTTGGGTGATGTTTGATCTAATGCACCGGAAGCTGTAGTTAACATTTTGATTTGAGATCGATTCCTCGTAACAAAAAACTGATTATATATACTATCTTTGGTCAATACGGCGTCAAGCCATCTAACTAGAAATAAATAAATATACTATCTTTGGGAAACCTTCAAATGGACAACGAGAATTATAACACTCGGAAGGATGGAATCATTAAACGTTTTTCTTTCATTTATTCACTTATTTTTTTAATAATTTATTAAATCATTTATTTATGTTATATTAGGTTTTCTAGCCTTGTGCGGCCTACATAACTATTAATGCATCTTTGGTAGAATACAACAAAGTCTTAAAAATAAATTCAGAAAATCTTAATGTCTTAACGATATTGACCCTAAATCTAGGATCTAGAATATTATTTATACGACTGTTAGTAGAGATCAATTGCAATTGAGAGCCAAATTCTGTTAAGCTGAATTCCTCTTTAAATAGCGATCGGTGTCTTAGGAACCTGCTAGAAGCCTGATACTTACTTTACCAAAAATGTACCAACCTCAATTAATCAGTCAGCATATGAATGCAAATACACTAAGCTCTCATTTGTCAATGTTGAAAGGATTCTAGGCCAAATAGAAGGTTCTTAGAAGCGGTAAGAAAGATGTGAAGCCTCACGGGACCATGGTAGCAGATAATAAAGTAATAAAGATTTTTTGTTTCTAAATAATGATTCAAATAATGCTGGTGAATTCAAGTGTTGGTCTATCAATACAGAGATTAGCTGTACGGCTCCTAAAAATTGTAATAAAAAACCTGACAGACGGAACGCTTTAGACCCAGTGACGCCGTAGTGTTCTTGCAGTGTAAATCTGCTATCTATGAAAACACCTCGAGCAACTGATTTCCCATCCATTTTATTATCAATTCAACATTGGTGATCTATTTCTGTGGAACGTTATGCGAGTCCCACTGGGCCGGAAGATGCGACAGCGGAGTCCCGGTCACATAGGTTCAAGTCCCATCTGGGCCGTTCCCCCATAGTGAGGACTAACTATTTAACTATACGATAACAACAAGACAGTAAGGCAGAAATGGCCGACCCTAGAGGTCGTTGGGCTAAAAAAGAAGAGAAGAAGAAGAAGAAGAATATGAAGCCTTACGAGACCATGGAATAAAGTGATATAGCGTCAGGATTAGATACATATTAAAGTAAGTAGTGTAGTGCTTCATATAACTTAATTCCGTAGCTTTAATAGCATTAAATTTCAATTATAAGCATCGCTGGTACATTAATATCGCAAAATCTTGGCATCTTGGCATCCTTATCTCAACCATGAGTTTATGACCCAGCTTACACTTATGTAGCACAAGCAGAAGTTTCTTGATCCACATCGTCTGTCTTGATTAAATGATTGGCTGTCTATGGCTTAAATTGCTCTGATCTGAACAGTCAGTCTGACGACTCAGTGAGGACTTTATCCAATTGAGAATAGATCCGACGCCAGGCGTCTTTTTGAAACGTTTAATATTTATCCCAGCTCAAGTTCACCATAATGATTTGTACTTGTACTTGTCTTTTGTAATAGCTGATATTGCTTTAACTTACTAAAAGGTATCCTAATGGTTGTGTTATTGAAATGTTATCACTTTATTATAGCTACTTCTCGAATTGAATTGATGACTATTGAAAAAACTAGAACCTTTGCAATACTTCGTTAAATTTGTCAAGCTAAAAAATGTCAAAAAAAAGTGAAATAATGTCAAGCTATAAAAAACATAGCAAAAAAGGCAAACCCAGAATTATCACACATGTCGGCATGTAATCATTCTTGCTTAACCACTTAAGCACAATTTCGGGGAAACCTTTCCCGAAAGGTAAGCAAACACCAGTCTCTAAACAGTACAAACCACTCTAGAACCGGTCCCATCAAAACCCGGTGCTGCCTTAAAGCAATCTCAGCCACCTAAGCTTGTGTTCCAGTGCCTCAATTGGTTACCAGTTCGGTATCGTTAAAGTCAACCGCTGAAGCCTTCATTCCTCAGTTTCCGATCGGCAGAACCCTAGGTTTAGCTTTTCCGATTAAGCCTTACGGTTGACACACCGGTGCTGCAACCTTAACCAATGGTAGTCGTTGCATGAATATGCAATTGATGGTTGGTTATGTAGTGAACCCCTTCGGGGCAGTGAAAAGTGACCATGGCACAGCGACCGAAACTGGATCTGTCAGTTCCATTAAGTATGCGGTGGTATGAGTAGGGGGCCATTTTCCATTCCCGCCATCATGGCTATCGTTGCAAGATGGGGTTTGCTGTTTGGATACCATGAATTGCCCAACAGAATTGACTTGTGCCTGTGGTTTGAGAAGTGCAAGTGAGTGCTTGGCAGAAGGTGGATTAGATTAGCCATTCGGGTCGTATGAAACCTATGGCAGACAGTTAATCACTGGACCCTATATGCACCAAAGCAAAAGACACTGGCTAGCACAGCTCATACTGGTCGTTAATAGAAGCACCTTTGATGTAAGTACAGTTCTCCGAAGCCATACGATACGAGATCAGAGACGTGTTAATAACTCTTTGCTAGTCTCTTGTTGAGCTAAATAATACTAAGAACCGGTGTATTTAACCACCTTGCGATTGTGGAATGTACAATAATTTTCCGCGCACATTACTTGCTCTCCGACGGATATTACTCGTTATTCGACTCTTGCTCGTGTGCGGCGCTTCGACTGCTCAGGAAACATGAAACTTCATTAGATCAAAAGCGCGGCCAATCAATCAACTGGAATCGAATCTATTTTGCATAATGATTTCCACCCGATGGTGTCGGTGTCCTTTTGACGTTTGTTTCCTCCCTCAGCCATCCGAGTCCGCCGGGACGTTTGTTCTTTATCACTGCTCTCGAACAGATAATTTGCATCCCATTACGATGGAACAAGTGTTGTTGTCTTCATCATCGTGTCCACCACAGCAGGCCTTCTCTCCGTAAGCTTCTGCGGTTTCGACTAGTCGAGGCCGATCTGTGGTCAGATCCTTGCGATTGACATGAAAGGTATGGTGCACACTGCTGTGTGTATGAGTTCGATGGCGTACAGCACACCACATTAACGTCTGTTCATCTTATGTACATTACGAAGACACATTGTTACGGTGAGCAAACGAGGGACTTTATTGATGCTTTCTTTATGCAAAACTATGGACAGTGTTTTTCCGATCTCTGATACGACTTGCTCTGTATCCTGGCGTCTCTTATCGCAAGAACCATAGCACGGATCCATGACTCAGAAAAAATGGCTGTTACCAAATTAAATTTAATGCATCTCGGTAGCGGCGCATCGGTAACGGCTCGTTAAAGTGGGTGAGTTTTTTTAATGTTCACAACACACCCTTATCTACCCAGCTTCCGGTCACACCTTTCAGCTGGGTATGATTAAAATACTCCACTGCTAAGAAGCAAAGAAACAACGACGTAAATACATAAAATTGCTCCCTTCTTGCCGGTGGTACAGGTTGGAACGTGTGCAAATGAGCTTCGTGTTGCAGCACGTGGCATTAAAATGTCCTTCCCGAGGGTTTATGGTGGATGTATGTGTGTGCCGCTTTATCGTCGTCATACACGAACCGTTTGCCGCTCCCTCCAACTATACTTCCACTGCAATCTCACTTATTAGATGGAACCATTTTTCAACCAGCCTGCAACGAGAAAACAGGGGAAAACAGACAGCAAGGACAAGACATTTTCCACCAAAATGAGAATGGCGAGATGGAGGGAAAAACAGCCGTAAATACGAACGGTAAACACTTGAGGAACGTGATTTTCCCATTATGTTGCGTCTTAGCAGTGAAAATAGCACGAACCGAAAGTGGTTCGGTTTGTATAGGTGTGTGTGTGTGTGCGCGATGGGTTTTCCCCCGCAACAACAGCTGATGAGTTGCAGCATGATGGAAGAATTTTAGACTCGAGGCAGCTGTAAGCTTAAAGTGAATGCAAATACAGGATTAAAAGAGCAAAATTAAGAGGATATGAATTTAAACCTTTTCTACTATGTTTTGCCTGTGAAGTAAATGTTTTACCAGCTAGGTAAAATAAGCGAAAATGTATCAGACAGCAGTCTGATTTATATGCAGAATGTTTCTGGAGCTCGTAAATTGCAAAAAAAATGTCTCCGAGGCTATTTCGCCTGTTGATTGGTGCAACGTAAAAAAATGTATTGCACACTGTCAGGCGTATTTTGACTTTACCCAGCGGTGTAAACCGTTTTAGTGGCACAATACACTTGTGGCTCAGGGTATAAAACAACATTTTGAAATAGAAAGATAACACTGATAACAGTATCAGTAGGTTAAATTTTTTTTTAAATTACACCGTTTCCTAATTACATATTCTAACATTTCCTCAGTAGATCATGAGTGTTCTACTATCTGAAAAACTACGATCAATTTCTGAAACTTGTAATCATTCAAAAGTAAATTCAAATGTGTTAGAATGTTATTCAGAATTTTTAGAAGGCCTCTTTACGCTTTTCGTACCTCGATATTCGATCGCCGCGACACTCAATTGTCACATGTGTTCACACACATGTGAACTTTAAATGATGTTTTTCTCAGTTGTAGTGGAAGATTCCTAACTTGGTGAGCTGCCTATTTGCTTCACATTAATATTTATAGGTTAAATTTCATTTGAAAAGAGGATTATTTTTGTGGAGTTTTACTCAGACTTCAGCATCCAGATTTGAGAACGACGTGGCTATGGTAGTCGCTTAACTGTGGTAAACATTTTCCCGAGCTAGATTTTAAACGTCTAAATATCCATCTTAACCGTATGAAGATGCATTTTAAACGTCTGATGAAGGTCTCAACATAATTTATAATCATAATTGGAATTATGGAAAACATAATTTTGGGTATCTATTTTGCGGATATGATTTTTTTAAAGGTTTCTTGCGTCTGTGATAATAATGTTTTTCATTTTAGAATAGCTTCTGCTTGAGCATGTTTAATATTTTCTTTCTTTCACATTTTTTTAGCTGCCTGAAATTTATTTCCCTACGCTAATATAACATTCACCAACCCTTTTTTTCCAAGCAAATTGCCACATTGTAACATAGATGCCCAAACCAACCACATTCAATCTCAATAATTTTTATCTGTTCCCACGTAAAACGAAATACATACCCTTCCCATCTGCTCTACTCTATCCCCCATTAACAACCCGGAAATGTCGTCTCTGCATGCATACTCCTCACGCTCAATCCTTCCATCTATCTCCGGACCGGACGGAACACCGGTGGGTCACACACTCACATACAAACACACATAAAACCACTACATCGCCTCACAACAGTTTGCCGCATGGAAAGGATCACAGGTACAGTAGTAACCGATGCGCACCAACAAAAACAGCCCCGATTCGTGGTCTTCCTCTGTTTTGTCCACTTCGATTCGAAAATTCAAAAGTCAAAAGCCAAAATTTGCACCACAGCCGGCTCTTTTTTCCTCTTTTTTTGGCAAGACAAAGCAAATGCGATGCATTTGCGTTTCAATAACACTTTCATGTGAGAGGCAAATACATAACAGGGAAAGGAGCCATCGTTGTCATAAGCCAAACTTTGTAAATTTAATTGTTGTAATGAACTGTGCCTGAAAAGTCGAGACACTTTTGCTTCCAGTTTAAAGGAGTGATTGGTTAAATTTGTGTGAGCATTTTGATTAAATGCGGCCAAAATTTGGGAAGATGCTGCTCCTGACAGTTTTGTCCGTTTTGTAAATTAACATCTTAATAGATTGAATGAAAATTATTAAAAAATTATAGTAGATTAGAAAATGTGGCTTTAAATTGCATGAAGAGTTAGAAATTACACTAGTCTTGCATACTTTTAGGCGTTCAATAAGTGTTTTAAAGGTCTTTTTGTCTACTTAGACACTTCTTCCACAAATATTTTCCTAATCTTTCTTCCTTCCAATGCTCTCACTACTCAAAGACGCTTCCTTTAACAACCATATGCTTCTCCAACCCATTGCAGGGTTCGCTAACCAAAGCCTTCCGGATGAGCTCCAACTACAAACCGCGGGGCAGCAACGGTGGCGGCGGCGGAAGTGGTGCCGGTTCCGACAAGAACAGCGTCTACAGCTCGACCTCACCGACACCATCGTTCAGCAGCAGCGAAGGTGGTATCTATGCCACGGTCGGTTCACTCCAGACCCATCCGGCTTTCTTCCATCATCTGCCACCACCAACGTCCGCACCGCCACCGATCCCGGGCGGATCCTCCTCCGTGGGACTTCGTTCGATCGAATCGATGCCAACGGGGTCGGGCCTAGCGCTGGAGCGTGCGAATGCGATCGCCAACAATCGTGTCAGTGCACCGCCCATGGATAGTGGGCACGCAACACTGCCAAAGTATGCGCAACATCGACGGGTCAAGAGCATTAGCGACATAGAGATTCCTTCCGTAGGACCCGTCGGTTAAGGGGACCCAAAAGTAGCTCGATCGATTTAATACTCTTTCGGTTTAGTAATTTCACCCTCCTTTCGTTACTTTTCGAACGTGGAAATGAGTTGTTTAAATATTAAGAAGTCATATTCTGACAGACACCATGAACAGTAGCTTCTCCAATCAACCCCCTACTGAGGTGTGTGAGTGTCACATAAGTCACTGAAAACTCGATTGAAAACTGACCACACGTTCAAATCCTCATTGCCACAACCAACCAAGGGCGAAGGGACAAAAAAAAGGAGGCAAAAGAGGAGCCGCGGTTTTTCCCGGCGGGGAAACGAACTGATGAGGATGACTTTCGTAACTACTGGTAGCCGAAATTCCGGTGCAGCTTGCGCGGTTAACCACAAACCCATCAACGTTTGTCAACGCACCCGGTATGAAGTTTTGGGGCGTTCGGTGGTTGGTACGCTCAAAACGCTTCCCAGCAAGGGTGCTAACTTCAATGATACTAATGCTGGAGACAGAACGCCCAGAAGTTGACAATGGGATGTTACTGTAATGACAGTTTAAAGTATTTTTGGTTTATTATTTATTTTTTGTAGAAAAAAGGTCCCCAATTTTAGCAATTCTGTATTGAAACATTCTTATAATGAATTAATAATTTCTATCTCCTCTCAAAGGTTGCACAGACTGAGTGAATTATGATTGAATTATTTTCGATAACGCACTTTATACATTCCAATTTTATACATTCCACACAATGTTGGTCCCGAGATTCTCGACCGGGAGCGTCTGGCAGGATATAGAGGGTGCTTGACCAATTTCCACATTACATTTCCATGACTCAGGCTCCTGCCGCCGTCCCTCCTATTAATAAGCCGCTGCACTAATTAGAGCAGCGTGCGTTAATTCGAATTTACTGCGTTCGAATCGATTTGCGGTTTATGGTTCATGGTTTCGGAGTGCAGATTTCACTAATGATATCCGATCCGGACCTCAACTCGCTATCGACCGAATTTGTCTGCAGCAGGGGTTGTTTTCGATTTCTGTTCCTCGATTTTTTTCGTTTCGTTGATTCTTATCATACTGGTGCTAGTTTTAGTTCCCAACTTACATGGCCGACAGTGTGCAATCGAATGTGTAATCGTAACCTAACATTAAGCTTTACTTTGGTTTTAGTTAAACCTTTTTGCAAATTAGATTTAACGCTCACCGGTTCAATCCTATTTAAGCGGTTTTATTTATGTGCTACATAATGATATCATTTATCATTCCGTAATCGTTAGTTTTGTACGTGATTTTAAGTCTCGCGGTGGGGGGGGAGCATTTTTTTCCAATGGTACAATTTTTAGTCGATAGTCTCGCATCGACCGCAGGACCTTTTCATTTGCAGGCGGCTAATGCGTTCGTAATCATCATTACCTGTGCGTTAAAGTGTGTGCGTGTAAGAGTAGTTCGAAATGGTGGTACGCATGATGGCTGTTCAACATATCATTCACCAGATTGGACAGGCTTCGACGGACGATACGGAATAATACTTTCGATCCAACCGTAGATGGTGATGATCGATAGTGGAACTCAATTTCGCAGAATCAAAAGACATCTAGATTACAGACACCTTTCATTATCGTACACCATCGTTCAAAGAGTGATTAGAGTTAAACAACCCAACAAGGCGTGTAGCAAGCGAGCGAGATAATCAATACTAAACAGAGAGAGATAGAAAACTCAAAAGCAAAATCCAGTAGTAAGAAAAAAGTTTTCACGATGATATCTAAAGTGCTATTTATATTTCATCACATTTCATCGGGCCGTGCGTGTGCGTACGAGAAAAAAAAAACACAAAACATGTCTTCTCCGATAATGAATAGTAATGAAAACTACGGCTAGACTAAGTATGAATTTATTGGGCTCAAAAACAAAAAAAAAGATTAGCAACTAGTAAGCAAGTATTCAGACGAGAAGCAAGTATTGAAAAGGAGCACGGAAAACGAGAGGCAAAACACATCCGACGATGACCAACGTTGCTGTATTTATTGAGAACCAATTATATATTTTGTAGGCATATAAAAATTATCACTTATTGTCACTTATAAAATCAATCACAATTCTTTCCTAACCAAACCAAAATCAATATGAAACCAAATTGCAAATAAAACAGGTTGAAAGTAACGCAATGTGTCATTGGGTTTGGCTTATACGTTTTCACTTGAAAGAATGTTTGGAATCAGGTAAAGCAGCGTGTTTACATTATAAAAAGAAATCCTAAAAAACCATTAAAATAATGAAATTGAAACCCTTTATTGCATTACATCATAAACGTTCATTTTTCAACTGCACCACGCTGCGTGCGCACTACTGCCATCTAGCGGACGGTAGCGAAAACTGTACTAGCGCAAGCAGTGCTGCCAAAGAACGAAGGATAGTTCTGTTTTTTTTTCTTATTTTTTATTTGCAAGTTTAACAAGAATCATTGCATATTTTTGAGTGCAAAATTCGTCTCAAAATGTGTTCTTTGTACTGTAAAATGTTTGCATCTTTTTTAAACCCTAAAAGCGTTCTTGCTTGTCGCTCCCGTTGCTCTTGTTCTTGTGCAATTACGTTGGTGAACCATACACCATAGCATTTTTCTTTGGTTTTTGGACATTTTACGGGTTTCGATGTAAGTAAGAAAAGTGTATAAAAAAACTTCAGCGCAGTAGTACTTAATTTGAATGGTTTTTTTGTTTTTCTTCTCGATGAATCAACAACCTTTCTTGGGCAAGTTATGCGGAACCGGAGAAATGGTTATATATTTAGAATAATAAAGGCTTGAAGTCGTGTTGTCTTCACCGCACGTGATAACTTATGATATCTGCTTCTTCTGCTTCATTATTTTCCTAGCCAACTCTTTGGTCTTGCACGCCATTTCTGGTTACTAGACTTGTTGATACTGCAAAGTTTGATAGCCAGTCTACTCTACGGGCGAACGGTCCGGATGGGATTTGAACTCCTGTACTGCCTGGTGTGAAGATCAGTGCGGTTACCGCCTGGGCAACCGTACCGCCCCTAAATAATTTATAATAATGTACAAAAAATTAGCGAAGGCATTGCCTACTCGTTATTGAGAAGTGAGGAGTGTATTTTTTAATTAAGTATTCTTTCCATGAATTCCTTATAAATGAATTGATAAATAAAATAAATTTTTTCACGTTTCTTCTTAAAATGGTCTCCGATTTCCAGGCCTCAAGGGTCCTTCCATTATTGGCTTCATAGACACAATTTTAGTTTTCTGGAAGTTCAAAATTAAATGCTGAAATCCACCACATTAAATTTATCACAAGGACTTTTTTTTTGTTCATCTCTTTTATTTTTGACATGAAAGCAAAATCTTTGTATTTTTGTATAACTTTTTTTAAAATAAATACACTTTCAGCACTTAAACCATGCGATTTGTTATGAAAAATTTATTTTATTCTTTATTCACTTTAACCATTAAATATGCTGAACGTGTACACTCTCCTTAATGCTCTCTCGCTCTCCGACAGCCGTGCGCCGCGCTTACCATAGGTCAAGATAAACGCTCTCTCTCTCTCTCTCGCGCGCGCGCTTCACCATTCGCGCACGGACGCATTCTTTCATCTCAGTGCTGATCAGATCGCCGAGCAACACGCTGGCTGCATTCGTTCGTTAAATGCAGTAGGAAAAAGCGTTACAATAAAGCGACATTTTGTGGTGTAAATTTAAGTACCGAAAAGCTAAAAGACAAAAACAAAGGTAAGCATTAAATTATCTTCAAAAAGACAACAACAACAAAAAAAACACTTGATGGTTGGAGAGTGCGCTGCCTTTCTTGTGGTAAGCGAGCACCAGTGCGTGAGCGTCTCGTGGCCGCGTGTAACGGGACTTTCTTCCGTCTGGTGCGCCGCATACCTGTGCTGGCGAAGAAGAGAATCATCATCGCCGTGAAGCATAAGACGAAATAAGAAGGTTTCGGGGTGAATGTTATTGCTTGTGGGCTGGCTGCGCTGGTGTGCGGGCCCGGATCCGACTGTCGTCATCATCATCATCATCTGAATCGCTCGGGTAGAAATATGCTAAGAACGAAGCTCAGGAAACGGAAAGAAACGACATTTGCCAAGAAATTATCTCTCGTTACGGTTTGCGTTCGAAGGTAATGGATTTGGCGTTGGAAGTAGCAAACAGTGAGGTCGTAAGTTCTTAGAATTACATTCTGGAACAAAAGCGCATTGTTGAAATTGTTATAACTGCTGTAACGAACGAACCGAAAGCATTTCGATAGCGCTACTGTTCTTGGTGGGCGCACTATTCGTGGTGACATACTTTGCGTACGCGCGCGCAACTCGAACACCCCGTCTTTGTGCCCATTCTCCAGTGAAAGTTGTGAAGTCATACGCGGTGTGCTCATTTTAAAATTTCGACCAAACTACCACAAAAATTTACCCAGCTCTGTGTAAGGAATAATGAAAATCAGCACAAAAAAAATTAACAATTTTTGAGTGAAAAGCCCTGAGAAACGTAATGCCTTATCGATATCTAGACTAAACGTGTCGTTGCTAGCTAAAGAAAAGGAGAAAATGGTTCAGCAGGTGTGATGATGTTTACGCACGTGCACTATTCGCAAACTATCGAGCTTGACCATTCCAGACACTGACGTGTACCACCTTGGGGAGTTTTCTTCTGCAACTCGACCGTAAGGCAAGCGGATGCAGCAGTCGGTACGATCGTTAGCCTGAGTAGTTCGCGTGATGAAAGCGGGATGAACAGTGGAATGTGAAAAGATTGTGTTTTAGTTGTCCTATAACGTCGGTTTGCTGATCGCTGATCTTCAGTAGCTAAAGCCTAGAGAATATCAAGCCGTGAAATGTATCTACCCGAAGGCTTGGTAATAACTTCAAGTTGAATAGGAGTTTCGACCAAAAACGATTCTCTTGTTAATCGCTAACTAATCTCCTATCTCAATCCTAACCTTTCAGCCCCTTCAATCCAACATGGGCGAAAAGCTGTCCCCATCTCCGGTGGCAGCAGCGGAACCCACCAACACCAAGCACACCACCGGAAAGGAAGTGTCCAAAGACAAAACAAAGCACCGCCGTAACAGTAAGGAAGAGAAGCAATCGGCCAAGAAGACGCTCAAATGGCAACCATCCCTCCAAGATGACACCGTCCACGAACGTAAATCCATCCTAACCGCGTACGTGCTGTGGCTGTTCGGTGGAGTGTTCGGTGTTCACCATTTCTATCTGCGCCAGGATCGTCGTGCCTTCATCTGGTGGAGTACGCTCGGATATTTCGGTATCGGTTGGATCGCGGAAGTCCTGCAGATACCGGCCATGGTACGGGATGCGAACGAAGATCCACGGTTTGTGGAGGAATTTAACGCGAAGCTACGAACGAACCGGAAGCCACCATTTTCTACCTGGCGCTTCCTGCTCGCGATCATGATCGGCTACTGGTGGGGTCAGATGATCATGATTGCGATCCCGCAGGCCGTATTTTTCGGTGTCGATTGGGGATTTCTGCATTGGTTGATACCGCTCGGTGTAGCTTTAGGTTGGTGGCTATATGATTTACTACAGCTTAAGGGATAAGAAAGAGTTGTTGACGAGCTTTTCTTTGTTCACCTCTCCTACAGGTGTCTGGACGGTGGGTAATATGGGCCGCGAGAAGGGAGTCTTCTGGCACTGTCTGGTAGCATCGTACGGTTCGTACCTTTCCCGGTACTTTATCATGGACGAAGCATACTGGTTCACGACGATGGCATTCTGTTGCGCACTAGCGTTCGATCACTTCTCCAAGGAATGGAATCTGGAGGTTCCGAAGAAACGGCGTCTTACAAGGTGAGTTTGGTTAAGCTTTGCAAAACATCCAACCAGCTACTCACCTCCGAAATAATCTGTCCGGATTCGTTACAGACGCCTAGCGACGCTTACCGCAGCCGCCGTGATCTATCTCTCCCTGTGGGGTTGCTTCGTCTACTTCAACGGTACAATCACGGACAGCGAGGGCGATGAGGTACCGGTACACGAAGCTCTGTACAACTTCCTCAAGTCTCCCTGGTGGACGGACCTGAAGCAAACGCTCTACGATACGGTACAGTTCGCGAAGCATCACGGTTGGGCGGAGGTTTGGAAGCAAATCATCGACTCGATGGATGCGGACGGTGAGCAGAACGCGTACAAGGTGCTGGGTATTAGTGCGACCGCTTCGCAGAACGAAATCAACACGCTGTGCCGCAACCTGTCGAAGGAATCGCACCCGGACAAGGTGAAGGACGAAGGCAAACGGCGAGCGGCGGAGGAACGGTTCATGGAGATACAGCAGGCGTGTGAGGTGCTGAGCAAGACGCGCAGGAAGCGCCGTCAACGGAATAAGAAATCCGATGAGCTGTAGGGTGGGTGGATAGGGCGAACGCGTGTATATAGCTGAAGGAGTTTCGATGGTGGGTGACGAGCAGAACTCACCGCATCCAGATCTGTACCGTAGTGTGTGACTGACATTGAATAAAATATTTAATTACCCACTATCTAAACCAGCTACGAATGTCTTGTCCAATATCTTACACACCAGACTGACCAGAGAAGTCCCAGAGAAAGGACCTGATAGGTCCTCGATCTAATTTGCTCAAGAAATTTAATTTCAAAGCCACGCTAGCCTCCACTTAATATTATCTCCGAAACCTTATCGGACAGATGTGTGTCGATGAAGCAAAATCAAACTGCAAATTATTCTTCTCCTCGGCAGCAGGTACTTCCTCATTATCTTCACACGCTTGTCCTGCATTATGATCCTCAAACAGGTAGCTTCGGAGCACGCTTTTACCATTCCAATCATTTCTTCGCAGGCACTCGAACCGAGCGGAAATGGCTGCGAGTCTGCACCTCACCGTTCTAGCTCTTGTAGGGCTTGCTTTGCTGCACTCCGCCAGCACAACCACCGACAACCTGTTTCCACTTTCGATCATTCACATCAACGATATCCACGCGCATTGGGAGGAAATCGATACGGCCAGTGTAACCTGTGATCCGAAGAGTGAGGCAGCTGCAAACCAGTGTCTCGGAGGGTACGCCCGAACAGTTACGATCGTGAAACAGTTGCTACAGTCCCGTACGAATCCCGTCTACCTGAACATCGGCGATAACTTCCAGGGTACGCTTTGGTACAACATACACCGTTGGAATGCGACAGCCTTCTTCCTGAATCTACTGCCAGCGGATGCTGTGGTAAGTTACCGCGGTTTGGAACTATCCTCGGGGGTGTTTTCTTCATCAGTCGTCTCTTAACCTCCGATAGACCGTTGGAAACCATGAGTTTGATGATGGAATTGCTGGTGTGGTCCCGTACCTGGAGGCTCTCACATCACCCGTTCTGCTAGTAAACGTCGACAACTCGAAAGAACCTTCCTTCAGCAAGTTCCGCCCTTCGATGGTGCTGGAGCGCGGGGGACGCAAAATAGGACTTATTGGAGTGATCCTACGCACCACGTACAACATGGCGGACACGGGCGCACTAGTGTTCGAAGACGAGGCAGAAACTGTCCGCAAAGAGGCCGATCGTCTTGCGGCGGAAGGTGTGGACATTGTGATCGTCTTATCGCACTGCGGTCTCGATGTGGATCACATCATCGCGGCCAATGCGGGCCCTAACGTAGACCTTATTGTTGGTGGACATTCGCACAGCTTCCTGTACACGGGACAAAACGATAAGATTCCTATGACACCTGCTTCCGAGTATCCGACCGTGGTCAAGCAAGCCGATGGACATCGGGTGTTGATTGTGCAGGCTTCCGCCTACACGAGACTAGTCGGTGACATTGTGCTGTACTTCGATGAGCAGGGTATTGTACAGAGTTGGGACGGAAACCCGATCTACCTGTCGAACGACATCGTTCCGGATGCAGAAATCATGGAAGCGATCGTACCGTGGAAGGTGGCCATCGATGAGGTGGGTGGGCGTACGATTGGTTCGACGGCGATCGATCTGCTGAAACCGCCGTGCAACTTTGGTGAGTGTGTGCTGGGCAATTTGATTGCCGACTCGATGGTGGAAGCGTTTGTACCGATGGCGGCAGAGGGCCATTGGACGTATGCTTCGATCGCAGCGATCGCCGTTGGCCGTATTCGACAGAGTCTAGTGCCTGGAGGTAGGTGATACTACTTTATACTCGGTCCAGTGTGATTCGCCTTCTAAATGCCTCCTCATTCTCTTCAGACATCTCCTTCAAACATTTAATCGAAGTGCTTCCGTTCGAGAACCAGCTCATCTGTTACGATCTTCGCGGTGATCAGTTGGTCGGACTCCTTGAGCATGGTGCCGAGCTGTCTTGGGATGAGCATCGGTTCAATGCAAAGAATCTGATGCACGTTTCCGGTCTGCGTATCGTGTACAACGTCACTAATCCGATCGGCTATCGGGTGCTCTCGGTTGAAGCACGCTGTCAGGATTGTTCCGAACCGAGCTACGCTCCGGTCGAGATGTTTAAGATGTATCGTGTGATCACCGTCTCGTATCTCGCCGATGGGGGCGATGGGTTCGAGATTTTCCCAAGATACGGAACGAATAAGGTCGTTGCTCCGGTCGATGATGTACAGGCGTTCGAGGAGTACGTGAAGGCGCGATCACCCGTTGCACCTGTGCTTGAGGAACGCATTAAAATCCTCACCTGAAATCGCCGTGAAAAGATACGAAAGGAGGAAAATAAAGAAGCAATGTCATGTATACTAAACTCACGTGCTTGAGCTGCTTCTGTATTCGTGGTAGATGGGTGACTATGCGACTGCCCCGCCGATGGTTTGCCATCTGTTGTGTGTGATTGAAGTTTATAATCCTTCATTATCTTGAAGACTCTCTTCTCTTCTCTCAAGATGATACAAGTGACATTTCTTGGCCGTGCGGCAACAAGCTCAGTATCTTATCTGCTATAACCCTTCAGGGAACTAATTGAAGACAATCGGCGTTATCTTCGGTCAAACCTGCTAATGACGACGATGTCCACAAGTTGTCTTCCTGTCCAAGGCTCTTCTCCCATTTTGGTACTTGAAAAAACATGAAAACAATATTTTAATGCAAAGAAGGAGCCAACGATCAAACCTGAAATCTTCATAGTGGGAAACAAATTCAGCACAACAAAAAAAGCTTGCAACGGAGAAACCTGCGAGTCGTAATTTTTTATGCCCTCCCCTCCTCATCCGGCGGCGCCCCTAACGCACATTATCGCTTCACGTTTTTCTGATCGGGTTTGCAAGGCTTGCTCTCGGGTCTGCACCCTACTCTCCGCCGCCTAATGTCGAGGCGGAATCGATTGGTGGTGGTAATGAAGGGCGTTCGAATGATTCGTTGATTCGAATCTTCGGAGCGCATTTCGGCTTGGGAAGTTCCCAGTTTCGCGGCAGATTTTGCACAGTGAGCACACACAGCAGACCGTGCGCTCGCTCGCTCACTCACTAGAAATGGCGCACAGCCGGTGTACGTTCCCACGTTTGGCGGTCATTTGCTTGTGTGCCTCACTGGCAGCGTTTACCAGCGGGCAGGAGGATCTGTTCCCACTGTCCATCGTGCATATTAACGATTTTCACGCCCGCTTCGAGGAGGTCAATGAGGCCAGCGTCACGTGTGATGCAACCGGTGGTGAGAAGTGTATCGGTGGGTACGCACGAACGGTGACGGTTCTGAAGCAGCTGCTTGCCGAACGGCCCAATCCCATCTATCTGAACGCGGGCGACAACTTCCAGGGTACGCTCTGGTACAACATCCACCGGTGGAATGCAACGTCCACGTTCCTGAACATGCTTCCGGCTGATGCGATGGTGGGTTTAGTGTATGCATGCACTGGTGGTACGAAAGGCGCTTCTTACGTGTTCTTATCTTCCCGCTGTAGACCATCGGGAACCACGAGTTCGATAATGGTGTGGAGGGTGTAGTGCCGTTTCTGGAGACGATCCAATCGCCGGTACTGCTGGTGAATGTGGATAACAGCAGGGAACCGGATTTTAACCAGTTCAACAAGAGTCTCGTGCTGGAGCGTGGTGGACGCCGGATCGGTGTGATCGGTGTGATACTCAGCACGACCGATACGATCGCCAACACGGGAGACCTCATTTTTGAGGATGAGGTAGAAACGATACAAGCCGAGGCGGAACACTTGACCGCGCTCGGGTGTGACATTATCGTCGTCCTATCGCACTGTGGAATCGATGTTGATCGTGCCATAGCGGCGAATGTAGGCCCACTGGTGGACATTATTGTGGGGGGCCATTCCCACACCTTCCTGTACACCGGCGATCATCCTACCATCCCAATGAATCCGGCGTCCGAATATCCGACCGTCGTTTCGCAACCGAACGGCCATCGGGTGCTGATTGTGCAGGCGTCCGCCTACACCAAGCTGGTGGGCGATATCATCCTGTACTTTGACGATCGGGGCATTGTTCAGCGCTGGGAGGGCAATCCCATCTATCTCAGCAATGAGATCGTGCCGGATCCGGACATCGCGGATGCGTTGATCCCGTGGAAGGTGGCTGTGGATGAGATCGGCAATCGAAAGATTGGTTCGACGGGTGTCGATCTCCAGAAGGCTAGCTGTGGATTCGGTGAGTGTAACCTGGGCAGCCTAATCGCTGACTCGATGGTGGCTGCCTTTGTGCCGCGCGCAGAACCTGGACATTGGACGTACGCATCCGTTGCGGTGCTGGCAGTCGGTGGCATCCGTGTGGGTCTGTTCCGCGGAGGTAAGTGTGGGGAATGAGCTTCAGCTGAAACAAAGGAAAACACGTTTCCAACGTGTTCTCTTCATCCCTCCAGATCTTGCCTTTAAAAATCTGATCGAGGTGTTGCCGTTCGAGAATGCGCTGGTGTGCTTCGATATGCGCGGCGATCATCTGATCGAGCTGATGGAGTACAGTGTGGAAAAGTCCTGGGATGAGGATCGCTTCAATGGAGCCAACATGCTGCAAGTGTCCGGACTTCGCGTACTGTACAACGTTACCAATCCGGTCGGTGAGCGTGTGTTGGCGCTGGATGTACTGTGTCATGCGTGTGACGTGCCCAGGTACGAACCGGTCGAACCGTTCCGGAAGTATCGTGTCATAACGAACTCGTTTTTGGCTGGTGGCGGTGATGGGTTCACCGTGTTCGAACGGTACGGACAACGGAAGGTGACTGGACCGGTCGATATTGATGCGTTCGAGAGCTACGTCCGGGATCGGTCGCCTGTATTTCAGGGAGAAGATGGAAGGATTACGGTGTTAACGTAGTACCGGAGATCGTAGTTACAGTAGATAGGAATAGAACATAGTATCATATTATATGGGTTGCAACATCCGAAATACAGTCAGTCGATTAAAATCCTCTATCTACTTCGCGATCTAGTAATCCCTCCGCTCAGCTGGGGTCACTCAATCACACACGAAAACAAGCTTATCGGCATCCGAAATGAATAACTCAATTCATCACGATTGATTGACGATAGGATGATTTATCACGCGCCCGTGGTGGTGGCCACGCGTATGAATGAGAATCTTTTCCGTCGTTGACGTACTCCGCTTCTTATCACGCGACCGGTAGGCTGGAAAAGAGTTTCGAACGCTTTCAAATGGATAAGCGTACGAATGGCTAAGTTGATAAGAACGAACTGTGAAGTGGAGTAAATAATTATGATCAGTAAAGTGCATTTCAAAATGGCGAGCAAGCATGCAGAACAGATTGTTCGTTTGCTTAGGCATCAGTGACAGCTGTCAGTGGCGTTGAGTGCTACTGTCCGCAATGAGTGCTCCCCCGGGAAGAAGGTGAATGCCTCTTGAACTGCAATGATATAGCAAGCCATTTTCCGGCTATTGCTCTCTATAGAATAAATCCGTGTCAGGAGAAGACAGATTAACGGTCCACTATCTTCGTAATCAATCGTAGACGAGAAAGTGGCCTACTTTTGGCGTTCGATGCGGTTCCGCAACACTTCAGTCTGCCAAAGACAGTAGTATAAATATAAATCGGCATTTACTTAAAGGCATCAGTAACTTACCGTTTCTGGCGAAGTTTCCACCATGAGGTCCTTTCAGATATTCATACTGTGTGCAGCGTTGTGTATCGTCTCCGGTAAGGATAATATTGAAGTTTGCCGGTAATCTACGATGATTCTTACTATATTTTGTTCGTCCATAATAGCTGATCCCATGCCGGAGGATGATGACGCAAACAACAATCGTGTTGTAGGTGGTACCGATGCTGCCCCTGGTTCAGCCCCGTACCAAGTGTCCCTCCAAGGATTGTTCGGCCATTCGTGCGGTGGTTCCATCATTGACCGCCAGTGGGTACTGACAGCTGCTCACTGCGTTCAAACCACCAGTCCGAAGCTGCTCAAGGTGCTGGTGGGCACAAATAAGCTCAAGTCTGGTGGCCAACGGTACGGTGTGGAAAAGTTTTTCATCCACAGCCGCTACAGCATTCCAGCGTTCCACAATGACATTGCCCTGGTGAAGCTCAAATCGACACTACAGTACAGTGATCTCGTACAACCGATTGTGTACTGGGAACGGGAGGTGCCGGAAAATGCCACCCTAAGGCTGACTGGCTGGGGACGGCTATCAGCAATCGGATCGATCCCAGACAATCTGCAAACGATTGATTTGAAGTACGTACCGTACGAGGAATGTAAGCGGCTGCACGATAACAGTCCCAACGTGGACATTGGGCATGTCTGCACGCTGACGAAGAAGGGAGAGGGTGCATGTAATGTGAGTAGCTTTCCTCTAGACGTTAAGATCCTGGTTGACGTAGCGATTGAAATTCTACCCATATTGCAGGGCGATTCCGGTGGACCGCTGGTGTACGAAGGAAAGCTGGTTGGCGTGGTGAACTTTGGTGTACCGTGCGCCAAGGGCTTTCCGGATGCTTATGCCCGGGTGTCATACTATCACGATTGGATTCGAACGACGATGGCTAATAACTCGTAGGCTTTCTTGGTGAATGTTTCGGTTACATCCAATAAACACTTCACACTATCACCACAACGAGTTGGGAGTTAAAATCAAACTCAGGGGTAATGTTTTAAGCTTCCGCCAGCAATATATCAGTGGATCAGCGTACTTAGTTATTGTCTGAGCCCTTGTGAAAGGGGGGTTTAAGACCTTCCTCAATATCTCCATCAGCCCCCTTTGCCATTAAAACCTAATCATGGCTGTCCCACGGTGAGGAAGACGCAGATTAACACCCTATTATCTCCACTATCAATCGTAGACGAGCAAGAGCACTGGACTCTGTCCGTTCGATGAGGTGGTTTAAGCATAGTTCACCTGCAACTAGTATAAATGCAAACCGTCGTTGCACAAAACTGGCATTAGTTACATACCACCGGTTCCGTTGAAGCTTTCATCATGAGGTCCTTCCAGATATTCATACTGTGCGTCACGTTGTGCATCACCATCTCCGGTAAGTGCAGGATTCTGCTACTGGCATTCAATTCCTCATACTCACCCATCAAACGTTCGACTCACAGCTCATCCTACAACCGAGGACGAGGAAGTACAGCATCGTGTTGTTGGTGGTGCCGATGCAGCGCCAGGTGCCTTCCCGTACCAGGTTTCACTCCAAGGATTGTTTGGACATTCGTGTGGAGGTGCAATCGTTGACCGCCAGTGGGTACTCACAGCAGCGCACTGTGTTCAGTTCTCAGTGCCGAAAGTGATGAAGGTGCTGGTCGGTACGACGCAACTCAACGCCGGTGGGCAACGGTACGGTGTGGAGAAGTTTTTCTCCCACAGTCGCTACAACCAACCGAAATTCCACAACGACATCGCACTGGTGAAGTTAAACGCGACGCTCGAGTACGGTGAGTTCGTGCAACCCATCGCATACTCCGAGCGGGAGCTGCCGGAAAATGCAACGCTTAGGATGACTGGTTGGGGATTGCTGTCGACGGTCGGGCCCCTCCCTACCAACCTTCAGACGATTGAATTGAAGTACGTACCGTACGAGGAATGTAGGCGGCTGCTCGAAGGCGACGTTGTCGACATCGGCCATTTGTGTACCTTGACGAAGGAAGGCGAAGGTGTTTGTTTTGTAAGTTGTGTGACCCATTTTTCGTGCCTCGGATTGAAGAGCAGCCTGTTTTCGTTCCCGTTTCAGGGTGATTCTGGTGGACCGCTTGCTTACGATGGCAAGCTGGTTGGTGTCGCTAACTTTGCCGTCCCATGCGCCAAAGGTTTCCCGGACGGGTTTGCCCGCGTGTCATACTATCACGATTGGATTCGAACGACGATGGCTAACAATTCATAGACGACACACGCTACATAATTCTTTCGTTCGCATCGATTTTAATTACTCATCATTGTGTGTGTGTGTGTGTGTGTGTGTGTGTGTTTGTTGCTTAAATAAAGACTTCCTACTATCTTCACGATCCTACCTAGTGGCTTTTAACAGTACGTACGCAGCACATCGACTGCTGTTACTGTTTGTGCGTCTCTACCCTTCTAGCAAGCAGCACACAGCCTAGAAAATATGTCGGCAAATCGGGCACGTCGATTTGTTGCTCGTGCTAAACCACCGGTACAGGCAGGGTCCGTGGAACTTTTTCCTGCACGTTTTGCAGGACAGTTTTGGCAGCTGGCAGGTGTCTTGATGGATAACGCTGTAGCACACGTAGCATTCCTCGACACCCTCAAACTTCCGATCCAAGTTGCGCTTCCACAGCGACAATCCATCGTTAATGGAGCCGTTCTGCAAAGAAAACCACAAAAAACAAAGCTCGAATTATTTAACCTCGAACAGTAAGGGCCTTTTTGAAGAATTTTACCTGATGAGTCAGAAAGATCGACAGTTGCATAACGACCTGGCGGGACTGCAGCCGACCTCCGATCTGTTTTCCACCTTCCACCGTTACCGCACCGAGCGGGAAATTGCTCGGCAACGTAATGTGCAGCTCGATCTTTGCCTCATCGATCGAATAGACCGCCATGACCTGTCGCAACGCGGAATGCACCTTGATCTGCATATTGTCCTGCCGATCCTTGCGATCGATCAGTGCCTGAAACTCTTCCTGACACAGCAAACCCGACACCGAGTTGGCCGTTATTTTGCTAACGATCGCCGAATAGCGATGATTCAATCCGTTAAACCATCGGCGCACGATGACGGGCAGGTGGCGAAGCGTTTGCGCGTACAGATGGCAGGCGTACCGTTCCAGCTTTGTGCTCGGATCTAGTAGGCGGAGAAACATATTGCTTATAGTTTAAACTCATAGTAGTCATCGTTTCGAAATTCTTAAACACAGTTCGATAGACACGTCCGGAAGCCATCTTTCGGTTTACACAGCATGGAAAATTCTTGTAAAGCGACCTGTTACGAGCTGTTTCCCGATGCACTTCCCGCATTCGACACAGTTCCATCGCTCGAAGCGGAGCTGCGGCAAGGTGCAAAGGAGCGATTGGCCAGCAAAAAGCTAATAGCACAACAAAAAGCGACCGAAAAACGGCACATTGTGCCTACCGTTACGAAGCTAATGTATCCAAGCCCACCAAAGTACCGAAAATGTCATCACAGCGATAACTTTGTGCTGGATCGGGAGGTGCTGAAACCAGACGATCATATTGCTTTCATTGCACGACCGAAAGAAGTGGTGAGCACGCCTACCAACTGTTAACAATTCTCACTTCCGGTTTAAAGGTCCGTTTTCTTGCTTCATCCCTTGCATAGCAACCCCGAAAGAGACCGTATTACATCCGGCACAAACTTTCCTCGGCAACGAATCGCATCAAAACATTAGCCAGACCCGGCACATCCCACGTTAAGGCCACACTCGAACACTATTCGACACAGCTATCGCCAAAGCAAGTGCAACACCTGCGCAGCCGCTTGGAACCGAAACCCTTCGTAACGATCGAGGAATCGATCGGGTACGCCCGGCAGCAGCGCTCGGATGATGCAATGTGGCGACGGCATATGGCAAGGCAGGAACGGAAATTACTTCACAAAATTCACCATTGGGAAATTGAAATACTGCGTGACACGATGGAAACCCTATCGAAAAGGCTAAGAGAGTTCTATCTCTCGCCAGCTGATCCCGTACCGCTAACGGAAGAAGCGGAACGCATTTCTCGGGAAGTGCTCGGCTGTATTTGTCGCTTCTTGGACGTACCCATTCCCGCCGGAAGTCGTAAGGACAGTGACGCGACGGGCAGCGATGTTATCGATGATTTCTACGTCGAGTTTTCGCAAAAAGTTGGACACTGGGTATGGAGAATGATGCAACAGACCGGGCTAACGTTCTGCAAACAAAAATCCTTCTCGTACGCAAGAACATCGGAATCGTTCATATCCGTCAATTCGAGTGTGTTTGAGCTACCGGCGGGTGGGGATGAAGTAGCTGTTGGGGAGGAACAGTTGGATCCACTGAGCATCCTCTCGCTGGAGCTTGTCCACGACTGTCTGGATGCGGCGGTCCTTACCGTGGAGCAGGGCATTTTTGAACGGCGCAACAGTGTGTGTATCGAAAGTGAGGTGAAAAGTGTAGTGAAGGAAGAAGAAATTCCAACAGAAGTGGGTGAAACTAGCGAAAAATGGAGTGAGCTGGATGGTTCGGATACCGTAACAGAACCAACGTTGGAAGCACTTGACGACGATCAAGTGACGGTTATAGAAAATATTCTAAACGATGAGACGGATGAAGAAACGACGGACCCGGTCGGGGCGGAAGAGCTAGAGGAAAATCCGCAGCAAACTTAAAGCGTACCACAACTTACTTTTGATCTGATTCCACTCCATGCTGGAAAACATTGCCTGCCCGTAAACGGCACACGAGTCCGGATTACGCAGCAATTCCGGTGGCATCAGCTTGAACAGTACTGGCAGGAGAAGCTGTAAAATAAAAATTTATTACCACTAATCCAAGCTGACTCGCTGACAGAAGCGTATGGGCGTAAAGTAGCTTACTTCTTCAAATTCATTGCGCGCGATCCAGGACGTGTAGATGGATCGTAACTCGGACGACGCTTTGGCACAGATACCGAGAATACAGTCCCACAGCAACAGATACGAAAGGCAGTGCGATCGAACTGCTCGCTGCTTCTCACGCTCTGCCGCGGACAGGGTCGCTTCCACGTCGGCCGGTTTGTAGTGGAAATCGGTCACAAAATCGGCCAGCAGATCGTCGTGGTATTGATCGAGCTGGAGCCTGAAACGCTGCAACAGATGCCAATCATCGTCGTCTGGCTGTTCGCCGGACTGCTGCTGCTGTTCGGATGCGTCAGATCGCTTGAGCAGCTGCTCCTGATCGCGTTGCACCAGTCCGGCCGACAGTGACTTTAGCATTGCGGTGGCCGCGTACCGGACCCGTTTATTCCAGTGGCGAACGTTGGTGAGTGCGAACGCAATCAGATCGTCCAGGGATGTGTTTGAGTCCACCTTATTGGCCTGAAGGGAGGGAATGGAATGGTTAATAGAAGGAAGGGTGGATATAGGCACTTGCTTTACTCACCTTAAAGACGTGGCTAAAATCGATCGCTTCCACGTATGAGCAGATGCTTTCGATAAAATAGTGATCCGATTTTCGTTGGCAATCTGAAATTGTATTAAAAAATTCATACGTATCATAAAAAGACCATGAAATAGAAGAAAAACGGCCACCGCACCTAACGCATTAACAATTCCAATAAATGCCTTCAGCAGCACCAGATTCACATCCTTCGCGAACACATTGTCCCACTCCTCGATCACGTTCGTCAGCAGGTCCGTGGAGCTTCGTGTTCGCTCGACGGCAAAGTACTGCATCAGCCCACTGAACAATCTGAACAGGGCAGCTACGAAGAGCGATATCTGTCGAACGAGAAAGCAGAACAAAATACATACTTCCCCCCATACCCGGTAATTACCGCTGCATTAACCTTACATTGTGCGTACGGTAGTGCGGGAAGCTTTTGGCGACGGAAAGCGTCCACGAACTAAGCGCGATGCGGATGAAATCCCACTTCGGGACGTCGAGCTCGGAGGGAAAATGGCGCAACACCACCGTTAGCACGTTTGCCACCTCCACGTCGAGGAAGAGCTTGTTTCCGTCGGTTTGTGCAAGATCGCTGAAGAACCACAGAAAAGAAAACAAAACGACAACCGACGCATTAATGCAAGCGAACCAAGCGCGGCCGAAGCACTTCGTCACTCACCAATTGTAGAGCAGCAGCTTGTTGGCCGCCTGTCTGGTGATGAGCTCGTGCAGCACAATCAAACAGTTGCCAATGATTTTCCTATCGTTCAGCTCGTTGTAGTTGGTGGAGAAATGGTTCTCTATCAGGCAGCGGGCGGCCGACAGCTTAACCATCAGGTCGAAATAGTTTTCGAACAGGTTCGGACCGATCGGAAGACATTTGGGTTTCATTTTGGCGCTTAAACACTGCCAACAAGCAATTCGAATTAGCGGTTGTTGAGCGGGGGTTTTGCGAATCGATAACCAACCTGCACAATGTTGATGTACGCCACCAGCTCCTCACTGTTGGTTGCAACGGTTGAAGCATCCTCGTAGAGCAGGACGGGCCCATTCTCCTCGTCCGCGTACTGGTCGATCGCAAACAGCGTGTTGAGACTCTTTGCCCACAGCATACCGTGCTCGTTCGCCAAGGCAAACAGTTTCTGCTTGAGCTCCTGCACGATGTCACGGCCTACGTTTCTTAGCAGCAGGGACAGCTTCTCCTGCACCGCGAGTATCAAACCCTCAACGATGGATTCAAGCTGAGCACAGAAATCAGAGGAATTTTATTATTATTGTATACAGCCATCAAAACGAACGCAAAATTCGTACCTGTTCCGTGCTGTACAGCACCGTATCCCCGACGGAGGCCAAATATATCACAGACAGTACCTTCTCGTAGATCAAATCCGACCACGAGTGCAGAATCCACAGCTCCTCGTTCGCATCGTCACTGCTCTCGCACACATCCATATCATCTTCCGCCGGCGGTTCATCAACATCCATTCCTTCACTGGACTCACTTTTCGTTGGCGTAAGCTTCGATTTGCAGGATAGCTTCAGCACAATGCCCACTGCGCAGAGTGCTCGCATGAGAGTATTGCTCATGTAAACTACAAACTGATCCTTCGACAGTGTTGGCGCGGTGTCGCACTTCGATTGCTGCGTAATGAGTCGTCCCTGCAGCAGCTCGATATATTCCGCCAGATGCGCTATCTCTTCCGTTTGCCCGCGCACCTCGGTCATTCGCTTTTCGAACAGTTGCTTCAACATGGCATCGATCTGTTGGTAGCGTTTCGGTTTGTCGTGTTTGCTCGATTCGGTGGCACAGGCAATTAATTTCGCCGCTATTTCGGTCACCTTCTCCAGCAGCATCAGTACGTCCTGCTCTTCATTCCGTGCGGCGGCAAGCGTGCACAGCCGATCATCGATCGTACCCATGCACCGTGTGATGAGTGTATCGTCCAGCTCAATGTCTTCTCCGGCAAGGGCATCCTGCCAAGCGGTCGTTGCTTCCCACAGTGTATCTTCCGACAGCTGCTCGGTGACTACATGATGCACGCTAAACTCGAACAGCGTACAGAACAGCGTGCGGTGCAATTCCGTGAGCCTGGCGTCACCGCATATGACGGGCATTATTTGTGCGAGAAAGCTTATACACCCATCGTGCAGCTCCGGCTTTGATGCGTCCTGTGTCGGGTTCGTGACGGTTTGGATGATTTTCCGGCACGTTTCCGGATCGATCAGTATTTCACCGTTGCTCGCTACGAAGAAGCATTTCTGAAGCAGAATCATATTGTCTTTCGTGTTACCGCTGGCGACGCCGACAGCACATTCGATGATGTTGCTGGCTACTTCGGGCTGTGAAAGGAACAGCCTGATGTTCGGCTCCTGGCATAGGGGATGGCTAAGGGCGCGCAGGATGATCCAGCTTTGCACGGTTTTGTTCGACATCTGAAATGAGAAGAGGAGAACAGAAAAAAAACATAATGAATGATTAAATTTTCGATAAGTGGAAAAAGAAAGTTCTTGGGAAATTTAATAGTTTGAGGGAAAACTCTACAGATTCAATGGGCCAACAAATTTTGCAAAACAATTTAAAATTATTGTAGACTAAAATTACTATCCTTAGTAAATATGAAAGAGTGCATTTAAGAATTCTAGCTATGTTTATGGGGTAGGATCCGAGACTCCTTTCGGGGTTCTCACAGACTCTCCTACCCAACTTCCTATTCCGTAACGTCCGCGTCGTACAGAGCGGTAACTTGCCCCACCGCCTATCCAATCTTGGGTACACAGGCTTGTCCCAACCCCTTCGGCGGATGGTGGTGCAAGGCTGAACAGGAGGGGGGTGGGCAGACCGGGCAAGAACAACACCAGACACCAGGCACCGACGCCCAAACAGGGAGATAGGCTGGAATGCAGCAACTATGCAGGGGTATTGCGGCGTTGAATACCGCCTACAAGATCGACCGCCTTCATAATCCTACAACATCAACAAGTCCTATTCGCTGAGAAGATAATCGCAAACTATCAGAGAGGATTCCGAAACGGAATATCGACCACTGACCAGAGATCTTCACGATGCGGCAAATCTTGGAGAGCGGAGCAGAAGCTCCACTCCTACCATCTCTTCATTGATTATAAAGCCGCCTATGACAGCATAGCCAGGGTAAAACTGTACGGCGCAATGAGCTCTTTTGGAATCCCGGCCAAGCTTACCAGGCTTGTAAGAATGACAATGGCCATACATCACATGCCAGGTGAAGGTGGATGGAAAACTCTCAGGGCCCTTTGCTACCACCAAGGGCTTACGCCAGGGAGATGGGCTCGCCTGTCTCCTCTTCAATCTGGCGCTAGAGAGAGCCATCCGTGACTCAGAGGTGGAAGCTTTGGGGACCATCTTTTGCAAGTCAATCCTGGTCCTGGCATACGCTGATGACATAGACTTAATTGGTTTAAGGCTCTCCTATGTAGCAGAAGCTTATCAAAGGATCGAGCGTGCGGCACAGAACCTCGGGTTGGAGATTAACGAGGCGAACACCAAAATGATGGTGGCAGGGGTACGCAGGGGTGATGTACAGATAGGTGACCGCACCTTCGAAGGTGTCCAACACTTCACCTATCTGGGGTCAAAAGTCAGCACCGACAACAACATTGATGTTGAGTTACACAGCGCACGGGTGCTGGCTGCCAACCGGTCATACTACAGCCTGAGGAAACTTCTCCACTCTAAATACCTATTGCGACGGACAATGCTGGGACTGTACAGAACGTTTATAGTCCCAGTACTCACATACGCCTCTGAGACATGGACTCTGTCCAAAACTGACGAAGCCCTCTTTGCCGCGTTTGAGAGGAAGATGCTCAGAAGGATTTTTGTCCCCGTATGTGTGGAAGGACAATAGAGGAGCCGCTACAACGACGAGCTGTACGATGATCTCTCCATCGTGCAGCGAATTAGACTCGCCAGGCTCCGGTGGGCTGGTCACGTGATGAGAATGACACCGGACGACCTAGCCCGTAAAGTCCTTTTAGGCCGTCCACACGGACAGAGCAGGCATGGTAGGCCCACATTGAGATGACTTCGTTGCGTTTATAGCAACTTTTTTATAAACACTTTGGACACTTCCGAAGAAGTATGATATTTAATTTACTCGGAAAATAATTTTCATTTGAAGTTAAAAAATAATTAACAAAAATGCTTTTCAAAAAAGTGTTGACTATTTTTCTTTTATCTTTAAACCGCAATCGTGCATTTATTCAGCAACTGTTTAAAAAGGCATCCAAATATACTTCACGCCATGGGGAACCCTCCTTATAAGGTCACTAATGGCAACGAAAATAACACCCAACAGGGGGACATCATCCGCGCAAAAAGGGCATCGCTCGCACCACCCTTCGTCAAGCAAAACTTTAATGCTTTCGAAACAATGCTGAAAGCTGGGCCCCCTTTTTGCAGCCAAACAGTTGCCAGTATTGAACATTGTGTACCGTGCTAGCATGCCTGCGATAAAAGGACATGTCAAGCACTGCATGAATGGAACTACTTAGCGTGCGAATGGTACTTTAACCTAAACAAACCAGCGGTAAACGTGTATGTCTGCATTTTGGCAAGACATTCCACTGCAATCGCTACACCGGAATGTCACAAAGCACATGGCACGCGATGCCCTAAAGGTGAATAGACTCTCGGTAACGCCGGTGCAATAAATTGTCCCTTTTTGCGCGAAGCACCGTGACATAAATCTATGAACCATTGCCACGCGTTCAGCAAACGAGCTGATTGAAATGTACATCACCTACCTTTATCCATTTGTTTAGCAGCGCTAACCGTTCCTCGGCGCTGAGATATTTGTACAGGATCATGACCAACTCTACGACGTATTCCGACTGTAGCTTGGCGTCCTGCAACCACCTGGCAAACGTATCGAACAGACACTTGATGTTTTCGCTGTCGTGCGCCAAAAACACAAACAGTTCCCGGCACTGGAACGCCCGCACAAGATACTCCAGCTGCAGTATGTAGCCTTCGTCGCGATCGACACTGATCTTCGCAATGTACAGCTGACAGATGCGATAAACGAGCAGCTGCAGCTGATTCTCGAACCGATTCGCATGATCGCCGGTCGTTAGCGGACAGGCTTCACCATCCACCGCATCCGTGCTTGGATTTTCGACGGCAAATTTCACCCGTTTGTGCGACGTTCGACGTAGGTTCTGTACCAGCTCGACGTGTGAGTCGGTTATGCTCGCCGCATTATCCTTGCAGTGGACGCTCTCCTTCACGACGCCGTACAATCGCTCCCAGAACGTCTCGAGCAGCCGGACGTACAGCTTGTGGGTGGCACTATGTTGGCACCAGTGATCGAGCAAGTTGGCCATACTCTGGAACACATACTTGCCTTGCGCGGCTTCGCTCGTAATGCACCAGGCAATCACCCCGATTAGATGCTGATCGAGCAGGTGCAGACAAAAATCTTCCCGTGCCGATTCGAGCATCGTTTCGTCGCGCAGTGCCTGCAACACCACGTACTGGAAGGCTTCGTAGTATGCCTGCGAAACGGCGGTAACATCCGCTCGACTCGACTGCACCGCTTGCAGCCCTTCGTTCATGCTCTCGAAGAAGTGGTGGTAAAATTTGGCCAGCCGTTCGTCGCCGAGCACCTCGCGCGTAAATCCCGACACGAGCGGAAGCATGTGGGGATAGACGCAGGCAGCATTTCCTGCACCACCACTTTTCAGCAGCTTCCACAGCTTCGGAAACACGGCCTTATCGAAGTTTAGATGGGTGTGCCAGCCGGTTAGATTGGCCTGGATCAGTACAATCGAGCTCCACACGTGCGTCACAACCGTCGGGTCGGTTTCGTCCAGGAATTGGAACACACTGGTCGTTATCTGCGCCTGGTGCTGCTCCACCAGAAACGGTGCGTACTGCAACAGTGCGGAAATGACCTCGAACCAGGCGGATCGAATGGCGGCCGTTTTGTGCTTGTGATACGTCCAGAATTTAGGATTCTCGAGCAGCTTTGCATTCTTGTCGGCCGATTTCTTCAAACTCTCCGGAGGAATTCGGCTCAGGTAGAGCGCATAGCCCCGCAAGCTAGATATGAGCACACGCTGGTACTTGTTTTCACACTCTTCCGGCGTATGCGACCTGAAACGGGGGGTTGCAATTGAAAGTATCGATTTAATAAGAGTAATCCTCCCGCTCGACGGGGCTTCGTTCACTTACTTCGGATTGCTAAGTGTGATGGCCGTGTGGATGGTAAGGTTTTTCGTGTAATACTCCAGAATTTCGCTCTCACAAAACACAAACACGTCGCTCACCTTGCCCGGCGGGAATGCACTGTTGAACGAATTTAGCGCTGCACTGGCGGCCGGACCGTACGTATCGTACTGCGACGAAATCCAGGCCGGAGCGAGCTGCTTCAGGAAGGGTGCAATTTCCTTTCCAGCACGGCTAACGATTGCCGCCTGCGCTTGCTGCGTTGCTTCACGCACCCGGTGTTCCGCATCGGTCGACAGATTAACGAACAGCCGGGGCCAAAACGGCAGTACCGCTTTCACGACGTCCAGCTCGACCGTGTTCATCAGCTCGGTAAACTCGACCAACGCTTTCTTCTTGGTGGTTGGATCTTTCTTCAGCATCTTGCGCAACACGATCTGCAGCGTATCGTCCAGGTTGGGGTCCATCTCGCTCTCGGCGCTGTGGTTTGCATCGATCTGTACGAACCCGGGCACAACCGGCATGCTCGTGCTGTCCAGTGCGGCGAACCCGAACAGCGTCGGCACGGATGTACCGAGCAGTTCCGCACTGCGGCCACTGCTCGAAGGCTACCGGGAGGAAAGCCCATTTCGATGGAAAATCGATTAGCGCGAGTGGTGAAATTGATCCATAGGCGGAACGCCACAGCGATGGCCATGCATCCATGTACACGTCAACTACGGGGACCACCACATCCCGGGGAGATACGGAAGACGAGACTTACCTTGGTGTTACCTTTCGTACGCTTCCCACCCATTTTGAGGGATGTTTTTCGATGTTTATGCGAATTGCGAACGGTGCGCTGGGCTGAGCAGTAAAGGGCAGCAGTTATATTTGTGCCTCCCGTTGGATCACACGATTAATCTCGACCAAGTTGGCCACTACGATATGATTCCAACACGATACGCGCGCACACACGCACACACACGCCTGTCAAACACTACTACGGCGCCAATACGGATCAGAGGTAAACACAAAACACCTAACCTCGTTTTTTGTCAACAGTTTGTGTGGGACTTTCTACACTTTCAAGCACTAAATGCTTACATAAACCACTTAGAAAAATGGGTTATTTCCCTTTTTACACTGAACTTTCCTTCGAGCTCGTATTTTGCTCCTGCTCCAGCTCAGAACGGCGTTTGACGTTTCACCTGGCGCTGTGTCAAACATATGTGACATGTTTACGTTTTTTTTCTGCGAGGGACAACTGTCAAACTGCTGTCACATGGAGTACCGCAAACAAAAAGCACGTTGTTTTGTTTTCCGCGTGTGTTGATCGGTTGGAAAAAGGCTTCGAAATGGCTAAATTACTCGCTTACTATAATCTGTGTCCGATTAATAATGTTGACGATTTCCTTGGCTTGTCGCGCGATGTTGATCCGGGTTGTGTTATCAACACGCTCGGTCGAAATATCATACTGGTCGTGAAGGTAAGCTCTCGGAACCGAGGGAACACAGCGGTGTTTGTATGTCGCCCCCTGTTCAACTCGATTTCTTATCCTTTTAGCTAAGCAATCAGAGACAGATCCGAAGCTGGACCGTGCTGGACCGTCTCAGCAGTAAGGTGGTGTACGATTTTCGATCCGAACGGTACGTCGGTGTTTTCGGAGGGAAATTTATACGGTGCTGGAGCCAAGATCACAACGATATCAACACGGTGAGGAAGGTGAAGCTGTATCGCTCCGTACTGGACCTGTTCTCGCTGCCAAACGGTCAAACGTTGTTGCTGTACACCGATGGAAGCTGCGAATCGCTCGAGAGTGCACTGGAAACGCGAAAACAAAGCAAAGCGAATCCGACCGACGGTACAGGGGCGGTACAGAACGTGAATCCAAAAACGCACACAATCCGTGACGTGCAGGTACTGGTGCTGGACAATGGAACACCGCTGCTGACGTACTTTGTGCGGAAGGAGGACGATGGTTCGCTGGAGCTTCACTATGCGCTGCTAAATCCGGGCGATTTAAAGCTGCAGAAAGGGTTCGAAAAGATTGCACTGCAACGGATCGGTGATGATATCAAGCTCGCGAGCAGTTGCATCGTGGATGGCAGTGATGGACCCTCGCTGTTGACTATTTGTAAGTTGCGATATTGGCATATCAGCTTCGGCTATACTAATTGATACATTTTTGTTTTGTCTTTGCCACCAGGGTCTGATAGTCGCATCTTCAACCTGCAGCTTTCCCTCGGCCAATCGCCCAAGCGCGAGGAAGGTGTGGGCAACGTTATCGAAATGGTACAAACGCTCAACGTGAAGCAACCACTTTCGATGACCTGCATCGGCAAGGACTACGTTGCGTTCTATGCGAACAACAAAAACCAGGACGGTGCCATACTGGTCCTGTTCAACGTACAGTTCAAAGTGTTTCAGGCGAAACAGTTCTTCAAGGTGTACTTTGCGTCGTCTCGCTTTTGGGTGGTGGAAAGCAACATTCTGCTCGCGTTCGGCCAGATGCTTGCGGTGGTGCCGTTTAAGATAAGCAAGAAGCAACTTTCGGACATGATCGGGAGCCAGCAAACGTTCGACCTAACGCACACGGTCGACGACGAAAGCATTAACGAGGAGTGCGAGTTTCTGGACACATACTCGTTTAGCGAGTCAATGACCGAAAAGGCGAAGCAAGGTGGAGTGTTTGGCGAGAGTGACGAAAAGGACGAGGAAGACGGCGATACGGGTGGCAAGCCATCGTGCCCCCGGTTGTTCAGTGAATTCGAATTTGACGAAGCACTTCGTGAGGCTTACCGCGAATCGTTGCCGGTCGATGTGGTGGAGTGTGACTCGCTGCCGGAGGATATGGTACAGATAAAACTGTTCAACAATGCCGATTATACGCTGGGACCGTTGATTTTGAGCGAAAAGTTTGAAATTATTCTAGAAGAGCTGGAACGTAGCGGATACTCGGAGGTGGAAATTAGTGACCGTATTGTGCCGGTGCTAGTGCAGGGAAAGCTTACCGTGGATCTAGCCAAGTGTCTCAAGCGCTACTCAGTCATCTCGGAACGGACGATCGTTAAAGCGCTTAAGTACGCACTGTCTCTACCCATTCCCGAGCACGACGAAGAACAGGAGACCGAGCAGGAAACGGTGGAGGTACCGAAAAAGCTTGAAGCGGAGCTACCCAATCAAGACATCATCGTAGAAGCGCAAGCCAACCACCCGTCCCATCGCGATCTACTAAATGTGGTGCTTTCGTGCAGTTTTAACCGTAAACCGATGACGCAGTACATCCGGAAGGAGCTAGATTTTAGCTCCGTGACGGTGCTGATGCAGCATCTAGAGCATCTACTGCTGGATCCATCGGCAACGCTTACCGAAACGCTTCACAACGGTGATACGTTCGATAGTGATGAGCAGACGGTCAGCTGGATCATGGTACTGCTCGACTCTCACTACCAACAGTTTATCCTCTCGACGGAGGACACGTTGCGCGCCCAGTTGCAACGGATGCTGGACATCGTCCATACACATATGGAATGTTTGCATGAGCTCCAAACGCTAGCTCCTTCCTTGCGCCGCATGATACAGCGTAAAACGAACAAATCGGCACGCGATCCTAGCCAGTGGTACAACGTTGAATCGATTACGCTATACTAGATACGAGCAGAGGCAGAGACAGAGAGTGTGTATCCATAGTTGTCCTTGTATAGGGGACGGAAGAATAAAACAGCCACCGCTGAACCATCTACGTGTTGGTGCCGATAAGCCTTAAAACGCTGTTTACATAGCTTGTGTTGTGTATTTACACGATGGATTAATCCTTCTGCTAGGGCCTAAACAAAATTCACACTTTAAACGTTCGTTACAGATTGAAACAGCACAGCCATACGGGAAGCTTATTTTTTCTTCGACTCAGCTGCCACCGATGCTTCGTCCTCGGCACGGGCCTTCTCGTTGTATTCCTTGTGCCAGTCGAGGTTCATCTTGGCGACGGATTCTCCGCGCTCCTGCGCCTTCTTGCCGCTAATCACCATCACGATGCACCCGATCGCGGTAGCAATCATCATGTAGTTGGCAATCTTGATGCGCACCTGATTGCGAACACGCTCCATCTTTTCCTGGCTACAGTGGAACAGAATCAGTATGCCATTAAAATACCCTCCTAGGCATATTTAATTCTAGAGCGATCGTCACTTACCTAACAAAGTTAGGAACATCTTCGATGCTTTTGTACCGCTTGGTAAACACCAGCATACGTTTCTCCAGCGCATTCGGTGAGTGGGTGTGTGTGCTGATGGTCGAACCATTACTGCCGGATCCTGTGGGAGAAGGCTTCGGTTGCTGTGGCTTTTGCTCGACCTGGGAACAGAGCGATCGACCGGTGGTGGTGCTACGTGATCGTAGCAGCGTCGCCGATCGCGAAACGCCAGACGATGTACGTGCAATTTCGCATGCTGTGCGTAAGTAATTCATCCTACGTGCGTAGAAAAAGGAAAGAGCTCCGTGACGGTGCTGATGCAGCATCTAGAGCATCTACTGCTGGATCCATCGGCAACGCTTACCGAAACGCTTCACAACGGTGATACGTTCGATAGTGATGAGCAGACGGTCAGCTGGATCATGGTACTGCTCGACTCTCACTACCAACAGTTTATCCTCTCGACGGAGGACACGTTGCGCGCCCAGTTGCAACGGATGCTGGACATCGTCCATACACATATGGAATGTTTGCATGAGCTCCAAACGCTAGCTCCTTCCTTGCGCCGCATGATACAGCGTAAAACGAACAAATCGGCACGCGATCCTAGCCAGTGGTACAACGTTGAATCGATTACGCTATACTAGATACGAGCAGAGGCAGAGACAGAGAGTGTGTATCCATAGTTGTCCTTGTATAGGGGACGGAAGAATAAAACAGCCACCGCTGAACCATCTACGTGTTGGTGCCGATAAGCCTTAAAACGCTGTTTACATAGCTTGTGTTGTGTATTTACACGATGGATTAATCCTTCTGCTAGGGCCTAAACAAAATTCACACTTTAAACGTTCGTTACAGATTGAAACAGCACAGCCATACGGGAAGCTTATTTTTTCTTCGACTCAGCTGCCACCGATGCTTCGTCCTCGGCACGGGCCTTCTCGTTGTATTCCTTGTGCCAGTCGAGGTTCATCTTGGCGACGGATTCTCCGCGCTCCTGCGCCTTCTTGCCGCTAATCACCATCACGATGCACCCGATCGCGGTAGCAATCATCATGTAGTTGGCAATCTTGATGCGCACCTGATTGCGAACACGCTCCATCTTTTCCTGGCTACAGTGGAACAGAATCAGTATGCCATTAAAATACCCTCCTAGGCATATTTAATTCTAGAGCGATCGTCACTTACCTAACAAAGTTAGGAACATCTTCGATGCTTTTGTACCGCTTGGTAAACACCAGCATACGTTTCTCCAGCGCATTCGGTGAGTGGGTGTGTGTGCTGATGGTCGAACCATTACTGCCGGATCCTGTGGGAGAAGGCTTCGGTTGCTGTGGCTTTTGCTCGACCTGGGAACAGAGCGATCGACCGGTGGTGGTGCTACGTGATCGTAGCAGCGTCGCCGATCGCGAAACGCCAGACGATGTACGTGCAATTTCGCATGCTGTGCGTAAGTAATTCATCCTACGTGCGTAGAAAAAGGAAAGAGGGAAAAAGAAAGAAGCATATCATAAAACCGGTCCCGGTGTTTTGAGTGAGATGGATGGATGATCGGAGTGCAACATAGATTATGGATTGCACACTCGATGCAAGGGCTAAACTTTTAATTCATCTCGGTTTACAGAAACAAGTGAAGTTAGGTGAAATAAGATGAATTAATGTTTTTAATTGAAATAAAAAAAGATAAACATAAACTGAGCAAGACCACAACAAGATTACACAATACTTACGCGAAATGAAAAACACAGAGTCCTGTATGGTTTTTACGATTGAATTTGATTGAGAACGTTTGGCACACACAAACAGCTCCACAAGTATACTTACTTTTGAGAAAATGATCAGGAATTTCGTCCTGATGCGCTATTTATTTGGAGAGAGAAATGGTATCAATCGCTGGGAATCCCTTCCCCCACCAACAAACAATTCGCTACAACAGCAACAAACAGCTGAGCGAACTGTCATGGCGCTGTACACACTAGCAATGTCATTGCCGATCAAAATCATTTGTTAAAAAAAATGAATTTACAATGAAAAAATTTTAATTTTACAATGATTTACAGAGTAAAAATTTTGCGTGGCCCTGCCTTGAATCTTGAATTTGTAATTCCTAGATTCAATTATTTCGATGGTATTTCAACAATTCCACATACAAACGCTTGACCGCTAGCTTCAACGCTTCACGAAACGCTTCAGAGCAATTTGACAGCTTCCACCGCGGCCTGTGTTTGTTTACGTTTTTGGGCTCCCGGTGCGTACGTCGAACACGCTACAGTGCAAGAAGCGTACAAAACCGTTTTAATATAAGCTTTATCTGCAAACCTGCTCCAACAACTCTTTCTATTAGCCATCTACCGCGTTAGTGTGCAAACAATGGTGGATAAAATTGATCCCGACAAGGAGCAGCACGCTGCGGAATATGGCGTACTGCAGGGCGACCTCGTGTTTATCCGCAACAACGAAAACCTCATGCAAGCCATTGACCAGATCCAGCAAACGCTGGCAAACGTGACCCGTGAAAACGAACATTACGCCAATTTTACGCTGGAAGAAAAGATTCGATTCGATTCGCTGTGTGCGTTCTGTGTAAATGCTCTGTTCTGGATGCACGAGAAGCTGCTCGGTCGCCCAAACACGGTTATGGTAAGTGCGAACTGATAGTTGCATGAAGACGGTATGCTAACAGTGCTACTTTGTGTTACTTCCTACAGGATGACATCAAATCGGATCTCGACCGTGTGCGGGAAGCGATGAAACGGTTAGAGATGGTACACGATAATCTAACCAAACGGCCACAGCTAGACAAGCCCGCTGCAAAACGATTCATCCGGGCCGGGCTCTATGATTCCAACGAGCAGGCGAGCGATGCACCACCGACCAAGAAGAAACGGGAGAAGAAAACGGAAGCAGAATGACCCGGGTACATGTAGGGCGAAGAGAAATTGCATTTATGAGCGACAAGTGCAATGGGCAGGATTTTTCTTTGAAATCTTGGAGCGTAATATACTTTACTAATAAGGGCTAATCGTTTCGTTGAACGATCGTAAGGCGATCTTGAATTGATTTGTTATGAGAAATAAGGACTAGAAGAAAATTCTAGTTAACTATAACAAGTGAGAAACAGTCTTGCAATACCATTAATACAATTTAAAAACGTTATAAATTCAAATTAAATCCCTATACGTATAATCCAACATCACACCCCGAGTGCTCTTCGCGAGAACAAGACCATTAAATAGTAAATCCTCCAAACCCAGTTTCCCTGCCACTAACGAATGCAGCAGCTACAAAGACTTGTCCAAAATAACCAAAAAGCTATCCTCATTCATCACAAAAATCATTGTAACTGATGGAGGTGACCGTTAACGGAACGACACGCTCCAATAGATCCGAAGTATTTGTAGGATGGTTCAGGGATTTGGGCAGCAAATATCCCACAAAAATGAACGTAGAGAAGGAGGTTTAGTCACATTTCATTCGGGTTCAGAAATGAATTGCGATTGAATCGCTCACTGTACACTGTAACGGAACAGCACGGAACACGCAACACTATCAACAACAATGTCTAATGGCGACGCCTGCGAAATACGACGTGATCCTGTCGCCGGCAGCAGCGACAGGAGATAAAACAGCGCTCGGTGAACAGAAAACTTTCCCATCTGTGCGCGGACATGTTTTGCTGCGTGTTATCCGGGTTCAGCCCGCCAGCGGATCCAACGCCAACGACGGCATACGAGCTCAGGAAATAAATTTAAAGTAAATGGACCTCACACCATGTCTTTGCACTCGCCCGATAGTGGGGTGGTAGGAGCGGAAGAAATAGTAATAATAAATGTTAGAAAATAGTGGCGAATAACGGTACAACTTATAATAAATATGGGAAAGATTTGGGAAAATGTGAGCTAAGAAAATTGAAAAAAAAAATAATAAAAAAAACACTAACAGAAGCAATTTAAGAAAATGAAGAAAATGCAATAAAAAATAACAAAAAACGAAAACATTCAATAAGAAATAAAAGAAATATGAAAGATGTAAAACAAAAAGTAAGAATAAGAAAAGTTAATTGAAAACTAGAAATAAAAATTAAATTTATAGGAAGAAACAAACGATTTATCTTTGAATTTCCTGTGGCAGTGCTCGCTAGCAGTAATCAACATTTCCCACTGACCACAGCACGCATCGCATCGAATAAATCGCAACCGAACCAACAGTGCGTACTCCCGTGCTGGAAGGAGGCTCTGGCACGAGGCGCACAAGAAAATATGCGCCTCCATGCAGCAGTAAAAGCCATGCATTATGTAAGGGTTGGAGGCCACACGTTTGTGTGTACCTCGGTTCGTAGTACTGTTCGCTATTTTTTCTGCCTTGCCTGATGCCTCTGCTAGAACGTATCCCGGAAGTTGGTGATGATGCCTCGGTACAGTGGATAGTTTCAAGTGCATGGTTTATGGTTGTGCTTTCCATACTACCAAACCCTATCTGCAACGGCTGGCTCGTCTACACAACACATCTCGTTCTTCGAGTAATACACTTTCTTGCCCAACGCACTGTGGCGATCCCCGGTCTCGGAACGATGATACGACGCACCATCAGCATGCTACACATTGTGTCACGGAATGGGTGTTTGGTTTGGAAGTGTGTGCAGGCAACAACAAAAAATCTACTGCTAGAAGAAGAATGGCATACAGATATGCTGTACCACACAATCTACCAGTCGCCGCTGCTAGCATTCCTCCTTTTGCCCCATTAAGGCTGTGGCGCACTCGGTCTGTAGCTGACGAAGTGTAACCATTACCAGCGCCATTGCAGACGGTAGTTAGGTTTGTGATCGTTAATAGATTTTTGGAAACCAGGCCTTTGTGGGCTGTTCGGAAGCCGTTACGCCCGGCACCAGACATGCCACACCGTATGGCACGTGTACGTGATGCAGTGGGTGTTGTTTGGTTTGTAAACGTAGGAGCAAGATTGAATAAAAAAAAGTTGGAGCCGAAACTAACTAGGCTGGAATTAATTTGAACTTGAAAAAGTGCCGCATCAAGCAGAGGCAATGCTTGGGTTTTTTGTTGCGAAGACAGTTTTGTGCTGCAATGAGAGAAAAAAATGCTGTTTCAAATGATGAATTTTTAACTCAATTTTTTGTAATAAAAGGGATAAACTATCAATAGATAATCTCATAGAAATATTAAAAGAGTTTTCTAAGTTCAAATCATTGTGGAAATATTGACAGAATGTTCAAAAACAAGTTGAAGGACAGCTAAGCTCATATTATGTGTATACGCCAAAATGTAGGCAATGCGCAATACAGTACGAATTTAAATATCGTATTTTAGCGAGTATAAAGACCCCTTTTTCGCTCAAAAATGACCATCAAGGGGGTCGTTTTAGACGGGGAGTTACTTTCTTGCCGACTTTAAGTTCATATCTATCTATTTTTTTTTGTATTATAACTGTGTAATTATTTCTTACACACTATCAACGTTGTATGTTTTGTCTTATCTTTCGAATGTGTTTAGAGCTTTTTCATATGCCATATTCTTATAGACCTTTTTTCTTATAAGCCTAATATATACTACTAATAAAACCAGCCCCCGTAAATCCAGTAAATCGGATACAGGCCAACATTTATACAACTATGGCTGCAATCGATTTCAGACAGGTTTCGATGCCATTCGATCCTGCGAACGATTGACTATCAACCCTTGACATTTTAAGGATTTGTTCATCGTCTTGAAAATTTTACACCTCCAACGATAATTCTTTAGCTAATATAGCATAGAATTCTTCCCCTTTCAGAATTGCATACCTTCAGGCTCAAACAAACGTAAATGCCGCATGAAATTAAAAAGCTAAAGTTGATAAATAAATAGCTGAAAAAAAATGAAGAAGAATTTCTTTTCAAAATATATTAACTTTTTTTCAATAAAAACGAACCATTCATTTGCTTCATTTTAAGAGGTAATACCATCCGCTACAAATATAATACTTATTCAAACAACTCCCAGTCAAACGAACGCCTCACCAGAAACCATTAATTAATTGGTGCTTCTTGCTAATGCAATCGCAACCATTATTAACAGTGCCACTGCGAAGAAAAGAACGCAAGGAAAGCGAAACTCCCGAACGCAGCTGGCCTCACTGTCTTACGATGGGATTTCTCAGACCACCATTCTCATTACTTCTTTCATTACACCGCTGCATTTGTGCTCAACGCAAACGGTTATTTCGATCATCAATTTCAATCTGTCGCTGGTTCAGATGCGTTTCAGCCGAGAACACCAGTAAGCTCAGTAGAACACGTGTTTGGTTGGCAGCACGCGTATCCGAATCCTTTTTGTTCCTCTTCGGGTGGTGCTACGTGCACAAGAGACCGTTTCGATTGAAAGTTCTACATTCTAATTAATTTTCATTCCTCTACAGTACACTTCGGGGAACACTTTTCATTGGGTTGGGTTTGGCTTTAATTTTCAGCACAACCAAGTGGAGTGCGTAAGGCTGGTTCTTCACGTGCTGCTACACGGGCATTGACAGCGATTACGATGGATTCCCCTGTGGTTTCTCCCATCTTACAAACCCACCATGTCAGTGAACTTGAGTATGTGTGACTTCATTCGGGAACACGGCTTAAGGATAAAACTTTAACAATATGGTTTTTAAACGACTTTTCCAACTGTGTCACAACCCGGAAGGGGATGATCATTGACAAACTTAAGCACTGTTTTGCGGGAAAATGTTGCGTCCATCGAACGCTCGGTGGATGGAGATCGATTCTCACCAAACAGGATTTCGCTTTTGCTAGGGAATGCAAACACATAACAACAAGTAACATGCTCGTCAGTCGTAACCTTTTTATGGTCCCGAAAAACGAGATTGTGAATCGGAAAAGTTTATATTAAAAAAGTTCGATTATTCTTTAACGCTGCGGGCGCTTTCTGTTCTACCGAAGTACTGATTAATGCTAGCGCCTAAATTTATGCACTTACAGCGTTGTAAGCGAGAAGCAATTTTGACTAGCATTACCTGCTGTTGAAACGGGTAAAGGGAATCTTTAAAAAGTAGAATATTAATGTTGCGCTGAACAAGGTGGATGAATGTATCGATAGATTTATTGGCATTCTTTCGAAATTGTTTCACTGTTTTTCGAACCCACCCTCCAATGCATATATTCGGCTCACATCAATCAATCGAGGTCCCAGCCGCTTCGCCCGGTGTTGAAGCGAAAATTCCGATAAAATAATTAACTCAGCTTGAATGGTTCAAGTACCAAGTAGACACTTTGTTCGGAAATGTCCTTGCGATTACACCTTTAATGGTTTGAGAGAAGGTGTCGAGCAAGCTTCTTGGGAGGCAGGCTTTACAATGTGACTAAACCATGCAATACCAAGAAACGTAATAGTGAGCGTCGCTAGAGATAAAGATCGACCTTTTCGGGGGGAAGTTTCGTGAATTTTCCACTTCAATAAACAAACATGACATCGTGGTTGACATACCATTAGACGTGAAAATTTGTTCGTAGATGCTTCACTGAACCTTACACACGTGACTGGAATTGAAAACTTTATTTTCATGAAAATTAAGCAAAGTTGATTATTAGGTTAGATATTAGTCGAAATATGTGAATTTTTGAATATCTCTTAATACATTCCTAGCAAGTAATTTTCCTGCATTGGATTTTCCTTTAATCACGCCGGAAAGTATGCAATTAATTTCGCTTGAACATCTAAGATACTTGTGTGTGATTCGATGCGTTGTTTGAAGATTCGTTATAACTTATTACACACATGTTCGGGTTATACAGTAATTTACCAGTGTCTAAAAAAAATTGCATACATTTAGGCGCATTCAGCAAATTATCAAGGAGAGTAAAATCAAATATTCATAGCTACCATGTCCCTGCGCCTGCTTAAAAAGTTCCTCACATTAAATCATCCAATAAGCTTAACGTATGTCCCCAACACAACTTAACAGGCACTTAACTACTTTGTTGGATCTTTTTTGTGTGTGTGTGTATGTGGGTTTTCCAACGACCTCATAAAACTGTGTGTAATCTTTCCGTTATCCTGGCCCGGTCCAAAATTCCACATGACCTACAATCGACTTTGATCGCAATGGAACAATTCATTTTTGGAACTACAATCCTCCCCGGCAAACGCAAAAAGGTCCTCCCTCTACACACACACACACCCTATTTTGCTAGAATAGGTCATACCACCTGAACCGTGCCAGAAGTGCGCAACCCCGCAACGGGTTGGTAGGGGTGGTCCTTTTTTTGCGTATCACATGATACGCCGGACCGACTGGTACCATCCATTACACTGTCGCTGATCAAAAACTGAACAATCGTTCAGCAGAGAGACGCTGGATTGCCTGCGTGGTCCTGTGGGGGTAGGGGGTGGTGTAGATAGTACATCGTTTCCAAATTGCAGCCATAAATAAATCATAAAAGAGGGATTACCATGCTATCGTTCATTAAAATTCACCTACCGCAGAGATAACAAAGCGAGCGGGCACCGGGTATATGGGACAAAGCTGAATTCGGGTGTCAGAATTCATCCGTAGCTTTTTGAATCGCAGAGATAAATGGGAGCTGGCAGAGCGAGAGAGAGAGAGAGAGACAGCTGAAGGGATAGAGATGGACAGGCAGCTAGAACAAAAATATTCCTCGTAAGGGTTGTTTGTGGCTCGGTGTGTACCGAAAACCGTTTTCTCCAATAAAATATGTCATAAACCCTGGATGTCCATCGGACGATGACCGGACGGTGCTGTACGCATCTCTTTTCTATCACTCTGCCGTGCTGATGCTAGTGAGATGTACCGGGAGTAGTTGACAGTTGTGAATCTATGACTTTTTGCGGTACTAAGGTTAGGCTTCAAATCTCCACCCAACCGAAATGAACACATAGAATCGGAGGGGAAAGGAAAGAGCTAGCGGGAAGGTCAATGAGGCTTACATCGGTGGCTTAGTGGAGCCAGTCATCAAAATCCATTCTTTTATTCTGCAACCCCCTGCAACATTCCTGCGAAGGTGCAAACACACATCCGACCTCCGAAGCGCATACACTACCAACGGCTGACTTGTCAGGGTGGATGGCAGGATGAGCAGGAATTAATTTCATTCCAACTGGTGGTTGAGGGTTGGCGGAAAGCCATGAGAGGTCGCCAAAGAGGGTAAATATGAGAAGAAATATTCCATGCAGTAATAATGCCCGGACGTACACACGGACAGACAGACACACACAATGGCAGCATACTAAGCCGCAACGCTTTGCTGTCTGTACCAGTACCTGACCAACCGAGCCGAGGGTTTTGTGCAGATAAATAATTCCCTTACAGTCCGTTAGTAGATATCAGGTGCTACGCGGGAGGTGGGCATTAGAAAAGGGCTTTGCACAAATGCACAAACGGTTTTGTGTTTTTTTGCCTTCCCACCAGAGCTGGGATGCATTTTCGTGCAGTGGTCGGTGAAGGTATGTACGTGCTGAATAATAAAACCGATGAAGTCCGGCAGTGTTTAGTGATCAATTTTTAAAACGCAATTAAAATATGTCGCAAAACATAATTACTTCAAAAAGGGGATGGAAACATTATTCTGGTTAATGGGTTTTGGAACGGAACGAGGCTATTACTACTACAGTTGGTCGGGAGACAAAATTATGGAGTATAAAAAATAAAAGAAAATCCAATAAAACATGAAAAAGTGCAATAAACCAACTCAACAGTAAAGCAACAGTTTCATTCGCTTTGGGGGAAAAAAGCAACAAAAGTGGATAAATGGCTCATTTAAGTTTGCAATTAAAGTATTACGGATTTACAGCTCATCCTCTTTGTGTTTTAGTATGATTTGTACATTATTAATATATTTTTGGCAGCAGCTTACCTTACTTGCATTTAAGTTTATACGTATTTTTTCATGTCTTTCTGTTCTTTTGCATTTCATGTTGTCTTGTTTTGTATTTAATTTTGAGTATTTCTCATTTGTTTGATTAATTTTACTATTTTGTTTTGTGTTCGTTTTGTTTTATATTTCCGTTTCTTATATCCTTTTTGCTTCCCTTTTAGTTTGATTATTGTTTTATTTACAGTGATTCACTTCTTTTTAAGCAATATTTATTATTTCCTTTTTATATTGATTTAGTTTTATTTTATTTTATTTTATTTATTTACTATTACGGACTGATGCCGTATTGTCACCACCGCGTGTGGTGACTGTGAATTAAATTCACGAAAACAAACAATGAAAGAAAATTGACTAGGCATTTCCTCCTAGTCATTTGCCATATCCCGGGCATGCTCGGTTCGATTTAGTTTTATACTAGAGTATTTTTACCATCCGGTGATATAAGTCTTTTGTAGTTTGTGTTTATTGTCCTATTTTTTTCTTCAATATTTTTCCTAAGCTGTTATGTACTTTTTATGTTTTATTGGTATTTTATATTTTTAAAAGCATTTTTAAACGTTCTGTAGAAATATCAGTGTCTTGACCTTAGTAGTTTCGTATTATTGTTATGGTTTTGTTTATTTATCTTTTTTGTTTGTCAGACTAGTTTAAATTATTTTTTTGCGATTATGATTCTGTGATCAAGTCACAATTTCATTTCCATTATATTTTATTGTTTTGTGATAAGATTGTATGTTTTTTATTTATTTAGAGAGCTGTTAGATTGATTTTAATAATCTTTTATATCTACCATTCGCGAACTCATTTTTTTTTGGTTTTCAAATATATAAGAAACATGGTAAGTGAAGCCTGTTCAACAAAAAGTCAACATATTATTTTTCTAATATTATTTAAAGGTTTGCTATACCATCCAAAAAAGTTTAAGAACTATTTTCACAACATAACGGCACAAGACAAATAAACGTCTATGAATATCTCGCAACAAAAGCGAATCGCCCCCTCACATCAAACACCTCAAGAGCTTTCCAGCCGGTGAAACCTACCACAATGCTGTTTCAACTCGAGAAACCCCATATCGGTCTATCATCTTCCAATTTACCCCCTTCCGAAGCTTGGGTAAACTTTAAATCCCTATCCCATGCCGACCAGATCTAAACGTTAGCCCGCAAGGTTAGAGCTAATTTCTCGTGCAAGTGATAAACTGGTGTAAATACAGGCGCACAGATTGTGGGACGCATTTACATGCCCATTAGCAACGATTCCTTCCTTCGGCTGCTGCCAGATGATAGGACAAGAAGGATAGTACACACACACACACACACACACACACACACACACACACACACACACACACACACACACTCCAAAAGACAAAAGAAACAACTTCCCCTTTAGGCAGCTTTTACCGAATGCCGACTTATCGGTTCCGATCGGTTTTGAGCAGATAAAACGCTCATATGTAATAGGATAAAGCGGTGCACGCACAGTTTTGCCATTGTTAACAATTTTATTGTGGTTACACCATTTATTATCGCTCGGTCTAGCCTTCTCTCTGTCTGCCTCCCAATGGTCAAAAATAACAAAGAGGCTTTCCTGAAATAGCTTTCCGCCGGCAACAAATAGCTCAAATTAGACGATGGAAAAGGGCACAGCTCTCTAGCGTTTTCCGGCCCCCTTTCAGGGGGTCATTGTTTCGTTATGGTGAAATTATTCAGTAAACCAATTCCTCGCCCCTCCCCCTCCGTGTTTCCAGCTTTGCTTTTACCCATGGTCCAACGCAAACAGGATACCGTGTTCGTCCGCCCGAGTGTAGTTTTGATTGTAAATATTGAAAATTTATTGCCATCCTGTCTCACTGCTGATGCTGGAGCATCTAAAATGGTTACCACCATCGGATTGGATCGGCGTGTGTGTGTGAGTGTGTTTTTTTGTTGTTGAGGCCAGAGAAACACTGATCCTGGCTGTGGCAGGCTGGAGGTGGCCGTGTAAGGGTATTATAAATTAAATTATTCCCTGCTTCTAAGTGAGCCGTACTGGATGCCGTGCAATGTGTGGTTCGTGCGAGAGTTAAGGGTTATTTTTTTCACCCGTGGAACTCGGCACGATTGGACCGAAGGGCGTAGGTAGCTTGTGCTGTTGTAATGCTTCCATTGTTGGATATCATGTTTTTGCTGCAGGATTTACACTATCGGCCAAGTGGGAATACACACTCAGATAAAAAGCGTCCTATTTTGCATCCTAATTTGCGCAGCAGTTCGCGTAGCAATAATTTACCGATTCCAGCTACTTCGAAACTTTAGCTCCATCGAGCTCGGTTTGGTGGGTGGTTTGGAAGAAGAAGAACCATTCCAGCCAGTAAAAACAGATTGGCACAATGGGTTATTAATGCTTCATCATCGCTCGGAGAAGCTGCTATCTGGCGCCATGGCAACTGGTAGCTAGAACATCAGTAAACTTCGAACGATGGCGATGGTACGTTTGGAACGACTGATTTCCCTCATCACGGTATCACGGCGCTAAGCGATACAGGGATGGACGGGTTGTGAACTGTGTGTGTGTGTGTGATTAAAAGTTACCCAAATGGGTCATAAAAAGCTTATGCTTATGGTGTGGTTCTGATAGCCACAATTAGAGCTTAAGGAACGGGTTTTTGGAAGTTGTCTGAGGGATTTAAATGGCGGGTTTTATTGTTGGTGTATTAGAAGACAGAGTGAGCAGGAGTCGAAGAGACAAAGGTTGTTGGAGGGACCGATAGTCAAAAGGCATCAGTTAAATTTGAGTCAATCGAGCAATAAAATTTGTTTACAATGTTCATGTTTTGAATCAATTTCTAGGATTTATAGAAAGGAGAGAAGGCTTCTAAAAGGCAAGCAATATGCTGGTTTAAAGGTTTGCTTTAATTGCTCCTTAAATTGTTCTTAATGCTTTGGATGTTAAGTAATACGGCCAAGTCGTTCCGAAAGAATTGAAAAAGCAAAGGATATAAATATAAAATAAAATTTAAATTAAATTAATTTATGATTGAAATGAAAAAAAAAACAAAGAAGCGATTAAAAACATAAAATACTTAATGAATTTTAGGCAAAGTTATCAAACACAAATATTTAAACTTATAGCAATAAATAAATGAGTAATAGCCAAAACAAAACGGCAAAAATAAACTATTTATAAATCAATAAATTTAAAAAACTACAACATGTGTAAAAAAGCTCTGTCTAGCCGTGATAGGGCGAGTGCGGCCTTGCTGGCGTTGGTTTCGGAGGTGGTCGGGGGGTTTAACCCCGTGATTAGCAGAGACCCTGCTGGGATGGTACTCGCCGATAGCTTCTGATTTCGGTGCTGGCTTGATCGAGCTTGGGCGATCTTTGCTGGGCAGTTTGAGGTCCACCGTTCACAGGCAAATGTTTGTACTGTCACAATTGTTGTTTTCTTTCTGTTTTGTTACAGTCCAGATCCGCTACACGGAAGGATGGAGTTCCGTGTGTTAACACGGAGATGTGTTAACATCTTTACCACCAACACACTCAACACAGCAATAGACCCGGACCAACAATAGAACTGGACAAACACACCATAACCTCCACATATCTACAACCGAGCACGCCCGGGATAAGGTGAAATACCAGGATGGAAATGCCTTGGTAATTTTTGTGAATTTTTTGTGTTCTTTGTATATTTGTACTTTATCAGAACATGCGGTACTGACATTACGGCTTCAAGTCGTCATAATTGAAAATAAATAAATAAATAAATGTATAATGTAATATAATGTGTAAAATCATAACGAAAAATAGTGCATATAAATGTGAGCAAAATGGAGGAAAAACAATATCCAAACAATAAAGGGTGGATTTAGGTCAATATCCAAGCATCGATGGAAGGTTTAGAGGTTGTAGTAACTGGAAAAGTGTTGATCAGTCAGAATATGCTTCAAGGACTTCATCAGATATTAATTCGAAAGAAAGAATTATCCATGGAAGTTCTGTGTGAGCTTTACCTTCAGTTTTAGTTTTACCTTTACCTCTTTTTGATTTTTCTTCTGCATACTCAGTATGATACTTCGGGATGGCTGTCGATGATGAGACATTGGTATGATGTCCTGATGAATTTTAATGTTATCCTAATGCAGGCACATTGCTTCACCAGTCAGAATCTTATGTTTACCCTTACATTTAGGCAGTCAAAGTAGATGTTGTCAAATGAGCATACGGCCTGGGAAGATGGAAAATGGCTTGCTGAGTTATTGGAAATGTTCTTCGGATTTCTTCTTATCTTTGGGCAACATCTTCGTCAAACATCGTCTCTAGTCGGCATTCCTCATACTGGTGTGGTCTTAGGGAGCGATCTTCGCTATCCCAATAAATTACATTTCAATTACATCATACAAATGGCTTTAGATGGGGCATAGGTTCGAAATAGTTTCACTCAAAGTAATATGGATTTTTTTCAATTAATATTTTGAAGCAGATTTTTAACTTAAAGACACCCATTCAAATATAATTGTTGATCTATTTAGAGCCCCTACAAACTATTTTAACTATACTTAAATGAAAAGACTGACGGTACAAGCGAATCTATTCCGTCACACAAATCATAGCTATAGAAAAGTGGCATAAATGGTGGGATCTATTGGATTCTCAAACTATAAAATAAACCACCCGCACCGGACGCACAGTATATTATGCTTACCGTAAACGCATTTTAAACTATCGACACCCATTAAACTGTCAATTTCGTTAATGGAGAGAAGCAAAAAAAAATCAAAAAGAAAACATAGAACCTCCCGGCGTACCTACTGCGGACAATATTACCATTTTTCCCAGTTTCCGTCAAACACACACACGCGCACCGCAATTGACACGCAGCGTGCAGTGGGGAAGTATGCAAATAAAGCATTAAATTGAAAAGGAAGGACCCACACCGATGGCAAACCGATGTATCATTTCAGTGTGAGAAAACTGAAGGCAAGCAAGTAGAAAAGCGGGACGGCAAAAAAAAATCCCATTACGACTACCCCGGTTTTACCATTTGGCAGCCCATTCTCTAGCGCATGATGTGTTGTGCAGTTGGTGGTGATTCCGTTTTATGTATTTTATTATTTTATTGTCACCACTTTGCGTAAAGACCACGGCGACGTAATTCGTGGCGGTGGTACGTTGCGCGGAGGTTGGATTGCAAACGATTTTCCACCGATCCTATATTGGTTAACAAAAAAAAAAAGGAACGGCCGCAAGATGATGAAACATTGGAAAGGATTTGAGGTTTTTGCGGAATCTTTTTATTTGCTTCTGGTGTTGGGCCCCAACCCACATTCGATCTCGTGCGGTTCGCATGCGTATGTTCCAATGTGTTGCTCTTTTGCATAATACTCTGCTCTGCTTCCAAAACCGGGGCGAAGCAAACAAACCAAGCCCGTATCCTTCGGGAAAAATGGCTCGCTGTTAACACGCACGCATACGACCCGTTGGCCGTACAGTCGAATATTATCGAATTTCGAGAGACAAATCATTTTTATTGCAATGAAAAGCCATCGCGGTCGAACCGTTTTGCGTCAGTTGGTGTTAAGCGAGTGTTAGCAAGCTGGTAGGGCCGGAAAAAGGAGCAACCGAACGGCTGCGGGTAGTTATCGAATTATATCACCCCGGGAAGCTCAGTTTTCAATCATCACCCGCACTCCAACTGGTTCGATTATTACCATCGCAAGGCGTGAATCGTGTGTGAATGTCAAGTGAACGAAGGTTTTTTTTTGCTTCGATGCAGTCCACAAACGCTGCATTGACTTTTGGGGAAAGCTTTTGAGCTTTACGCACAAATCCCCGCCCTGGTTTGCCCGGTTGGTACACACGAGGTAGGGATGGAGTGATTTTATTTGCGGAACAGCCGGCCCGTTAGTTGATGTATCGTGCCGTGAAAAAAGTCGTTCGCTGCGGGTTTCGCGGTTTTATTGGCTTTTGTTTTGCATGGCCGCAAACAGGACCCAGGATAATGTATGATGAAATTATGGCCCACCGGGAGTAGAATTGTTGTTTATTTTCTTGCAATTTATAGTGACGTATGGTTCTACTGTTGGTGTTGGCAGGAAGAATTTGGCTGAAGAGGGAAGAGCATGGGTGCGATATAGTTAAATTATGGCGTGTAAAGTGTTTCACATAAGTTTGATTTAAGGAGGTAAGAGAAATTATAGAACGTTTTAAAACTATTATTAAAACCTCAAAATTCGATAAGAAGTTAGTGCATGATCGGGATAAGGAAAAATAACAGGGAGGAAAAGCTTTGTTATTTTTTTTTTGTTTTTGGAAATTTGTAATTCGTCAGTACATGCGGCTCTGACAATACGGCGTATGTCGTCATACTTAAATTGTAAATAAATAAATAAATAAAAGTTTGAAAATGAAATTTTGTCAATAAGCTCTAATTTGTAATAAAAATCTTTCGTAATGCGAACAGTTGAGTAACGTTTGTTCCGTTCCGCTCTGAGTGATTGTTCGATTAGTTTTGCCTTATGAAGTGATATATTTAAAATGTAGCGACCTTTCACTCGTATAAATCTATTAAAGAATAATAACTAATGTTTGTAGTCTAAAAATTGCACTCCTGGCATATGATAAAAATAATCCTTATATTTATTAGAGCTCGGCAATGCTCATGCCACCGATAATAAATCGGTTATTGTCGATATGCCTCAGATGAATACTCTTTAACGCAAGCTTGATTTGTTTTAAAGGGATTATCCTTCCGAAGGAAATTAGTATCGTTAACTAACACTGTTAAATTATTCATTCTAACAGAATAATTTGTACTTCATTTCATTGCCGACTCACAACTCCCATTTGGATCAATGTCAATCAAATCTCTGGGTCGTTTTTTTTCATTACAAAGACCAACACGTCTCACCGGCTTGCTCCGGCTACCGTTTCATTTCCGGCTAGAGTTGGTAAACTTACCTTCCGAAAAGGAAATCGTTTTTACGCCCAATTCACCTTCACTCCGGAAAGCGAATGCCGAATAGGTGACTATTTTTTGTGTGGGCCTTAATGATTTTTCGCTTTCCGGTCTGCTCACAGGAAAAAAAACCTTGTGGGGGAAGGTGTTTAATGTAGTTGATTTAGTTTTTCTTGTACCGTTTTGGGGGTTCTGCTATGGAAGCGAATTAATTAAGCAAATTAGCTGCTAATTATTATAATCACTTTTAGATTATTTATTTTGCCAGTTAGACACGCAACTAGAGAGGGAATGCCAGGATGAAGCATAATTTGAATATTTCGCAACGTACAATTCAAACCGATTTCTTAAGTGATACGTAAGCCTTATAATAGTAATATCTTAATCATAAACTTTTCTACAAATCCTTCACTCCCAGTCGATGTCTTACTCGACGTGGCATAATCTTGTTCTACCTCAAGAAAACTGTTTGCTACGCTTGCTCGCACCGAAGTCAACCATCGTAAGTCGGCCATCACGCTCTGTCTGCGAGTCCTGTGGCTGTTGAGTCAGTGGTTTTCGACCGGTCCCGGCTTTGTCTGTTCGCTTTGATACACGGTAATTGCGTGCGACAGGGATCCGACCTCGTTCGTGACAGGGACGCGTACCGGGCGCCCAACACTCGGTCGCCGAAAGGTTGAGAATTTAATCGAGATAATCTGATAACAACGTTAACCATCTCGCCATCACCCTCACCACTCTGCCAGCACGATAGGGTGACGAGGAAGAAATAACGATGAAATAGGATTAGCGTGCCAACGGTCAGCGGCAGTAACAGCAACACGGTGGTTGCGTTTGTTTCGGGAAATTAGTAGTCGAAAGGTGAGTCCACCCGCTAATTAGGTTCCACTGTTACGGAGCACGTCGTCGCGCTACGCGTAACGCAACTTGCCGCCCCTTTTGCCACAAGACCCCGGCTTGAGATAAATTGGCAGAGAGCGAGCGTGAGTGAGTGCGTTCGACTGGCAAGGAGTCGAACTATGCTGAACCGACCAGTTAAACCACTGTTTGTGACCATGCAAAACCTAACCTACACCACCACGGTCGTGCGACCGATTGGGCGAATGTGTGGCCAGTGTCTCGGTGTATCGCGGAACACGGTTGCAGCTGCGGTCGACCGTTGCAGCCAACCGTTGGGGTTAATCTAGCGGTGCGGGACGTGGTCGCGTGAGGCAGCGTGTGAACGGCAGAGATTGATTCAACAGTTTCACCCCGCCCGGCTGACAGGGGACGGGGATTAAATTGTGGCTGTATGTGCGTCGGATGGCCGGAACAGTGTCCGGCAGTTAGTTTAACCAGCGCTGCGGTTCATGTGGAGAGCACATCAAAACTTAATGTTGCTTACCGCGTCATGTTGTGACGTAGGGATATTGATGTCGTCAATGTTGAACAATCCAGATAATGGTAGGATAATTAAGCCGTACACCTTTATCAATCGGTACGGGAAACAGTTTTCAGCGGTGTGATTAAATAAAATGACGATGAAGTTGTTTGATAATTGTTTAATTAAAATTTAAAGACTGTTGGAATATTTAAATGGCAGAAAGCTCATTATTTCAATCAACCGTTAGAGAACATAACAGGAAGCATTTTTTTTTTTATAAATAGAGTTCTAAAGCTAAAAGAAAACAATAAAGAGATATTTTTAAAATTCAATTGTTTTATTTTATTTTAAATAACTGTTGAAAAATTATTGCCAAAATTTGATGCTGCTTTTAAGATTATTTTTATAAAATTTAGATTTATTTATATCACTTCATTAATTTTAAATATTTTTATATGTTTTTTTTTGTATTTGAAATTCCATTATTAAAGTAAATGAACGTCAATTTCTCAATAAGACTCCATCAGCATCATACCATGGTCTACGTTAATTATTTAAGGACTTTACTTATAAGTCATGGTCCAGAAGTGGCAGATTTATCATGGGTCTATGGGAGGGTCAACAGATCTCATCACTGACAGTGGATCCTCATCTGCTAAGAGATCTCTTGGCCGTCACTCACTGTGGAGCTTTGCCCACCAAAAGCAATTGCCCTTAAGGAGATCCTATCGTCTAAGGTGCTCACGAACGTATGGGGCCTCCTTTACTAAAAGATTTCCCCTCGCAAGAGATGCCAAAGAGCCCTGTCTATCACGAGGCGCCACAGAGCCTCTGGACCTAGCTGGAATCGTCCACTGAGATATTTTGTAGTCGAAAGGGTCCCAATGCCCATGGGACCCACTAAGGGAACTAATCGTTCAAGGAACGACTTCATTTAAGGAACTTCGCCTAAAACTAAACCTTTTCGTCCAAAGAACCATCCCATCCAAGGGTCTCAGTCAACCAAGGGATTTTGTTTTGAAAAATTAGGATGTTTCCCCCACGAGTCTCCTCTAGTCAGGATACGTCACTGCAGTACACTAATGACTAACAAATGGAAAGCAATCAAAATTCCTGTATTTTCTTATTTTCCTCTGTTTCCATCATGCTAGCTTTTCATTTATTACTTTTTAATGCCCACACAACGCTCACACGAAACGAAACACCAGTAAACACTGTAGTTATGGTCGATTACTTTAAAAACAAAACAAAACAAAAAAATCGAATTTAAAACACTTCCTGAATGGTTTGCTTCATTGAATGTTTGCACGACATGGGAATGTAACGTAAGTGACACGCGACAACAAAAAGCACACTCACCCTGCACCGTGCGCATACACGAAGCAGCAGCGTTCACTAATTAACACCAAGCGTTGAAGTAATAGCAATTTAATAAGCGCTTGCTGTTGGTTTGCGTGACCGGTTGGGGATTGATTAGGAACTGCTCTTTTAAAGTACCGCTCTGTTTTGGTTCTTGGCTCATATTTTGGTTTTGTTACAAAAAAACTACGGCTCTCGATGCAGAGTGTCAAAACGAGCAGCGTTGGCTTGCCCGTGATTGCATACTTTGGTTTGCTTTAATTATGCTACCCGCTGACCTAATTACAGTCCCACCAGGTAATAGTTCAATTTAAGTTAGGTGAAATTAAATTTTAAATACATTGTTTTTTCGTGCGTTACCTCTCGATTTTTTAATCGCTCTTCCAAAAGGGCAAGGGCGCATTGTGATACACCCGAAAAACATGTGTGCTTTAATCACCTGCTTTCCCAGAGTGCCGGTTGCACATAACCAAACACCCTGACCTTTCCATCCAAATTAACCGCACCAGTGTGTAAACACACATCCAACGCGCACATCTAATCGCGCACATCATCGTCGGGTTCGTGAGAATCGTGTCACGGCATGTGTAATACAATTCAGACACGCTGATAGTCAGCTTATGATGGGTTTGTTTTTCTAACTGCCATTAAGCTGGTGGACCGATGGTGAGAAAGAACAAATGGGACAAAAGAGATGTAATGGGTTTGATTAAACATTCGATTAAGGGTTGGTTTGAAGCTTGATTGCTGACAATGCAACAGCGCTACCGTCCAGCACCACATTTGCACATTGGGAATACTGTGTTAGTGTTTTAAATCAAGACACTACCACACACAAGTGAATGTGAATGTTTTATCGCACTGCCAGACTCGGCAAGGTTGTACACCGATTTAAATACCTAAAACGTACATGTTTTATTCCTTCCTCTGATTCTACCACTGCCAGCTAGCAAGCAGCCACAAAGGACTTCCTTAATGTGCTTTGTACTGTCCGAGCTGGAAGTTGTCTTACCAACCGGTCAGCTATCGTGCACCGTGGAAGCCGGTTAATTAACTCTGCTGGAAGCCCTTTCATGCGCACAGTTCAGCAGCTCAGCATCCCCAGGTTGGTTTTTATCGTTTGCTAGCGCATAACCCGTTTTTGGACGAGTTTTAAGCTTGCAATAAACTGTACCGGGGGGAAGGTATGTTAAGGGATGATGGGAGCGATTTGGGTGCGGGATTGCAACAAGAAGCGTACAGAACGGTTCATGGTGGTGCACTGTGTTTTTTGTTTGTTTTTTTGTTGCATCTTGTTCCCTCGACCTTCCACAATGCTCTCACTCTCACTTTCTGTGGTTCTGCTGGTCAGTTAGTGGGCTGTGGGGAGGGCAGCGTTGGGCGGCGTTCAATCAGTGAACCGTTTACTGCAAGTGCAACCTTCCAGCGTATTCGTACAGTGAGCGAACATGGAATTCGTACTCGTATTAGTAATCTGTTTATACTATTACGGAAATTTTAAATATAAAGTAGTAAATTACATGAAAAATATTTGAGAACAAAAAACTTAACTTTAAACAAGATAGTAGCAAAAATAGAATGAAAATTAAATAAAACGAATGTTATAGATAAATTGAAAATTTAAGCGAAAGAAAATAAATGTTGGGTATATGTATACAAGTGGGGCGGTCTGATGGCCGAGGCGATAACGGCGCCCGTCTTCACACGGCAGGACCGGTGATCAAATCCCTTCCAGACCGCCTCCTCGTACGTAGGGCTGACTACTTTGCTACGGGTAAATTCAAGTCACAGAAAGCCAGAAATGGCAGGCCGAGACCTCTCGAGGTTGTAGTGCCAAGGAAAAAAAATATGTATACAAGACAACACGAGAAAAATGAATAAAAATATATAAAGAGAGCAAACTATTTTAAGTATAAGGATAAACTATAAAATAAAATATAAGAAGCATAACGCTGTTGTTACAATTGTTTCGTGAAAAAAGATTATAAATTACGATAACAAATAATAAAACACAATATTCAAAAAAGCAATTTAATAAGACTGAAAATAGTAAATAAAAACAATGAAACGACTAGAAAGGCAAAGATAAATTTAAAATAAACAAAAACGGAAATAAGGTCAAATGTTTAGAAATAGTAGAAAATCTAAAATTTCAACAGTTTTGGATATATCTTTACAATATTACATACTAATTTATAAAATTTACAAATCATTTATCCCAACCTAACATATACAAAATATTACTAATATTCCTACATTCCTGTATATAAACAATTTTTTTCATATTTTTTACTATATCGTGAATTAAATAAGCAAATTCTTTCGAGAAGAACAATGCTATATGAAAATAAAACAAAAAGTAAAACCATGATCATCATAAATATTTATCCATTCCTTGTACCAATGCATCTCCCACCAACTGTAGCGCAGCAACATACACCACACACGCTCACCCAGCAACGCCGTGCAGACGCACATACATCGCGCGGTTTTCTTTTCGTGGCTTCGCGTGGCTGTATGCTGCGTTACATCCCCACCCAACGCAACCCGGCCGGCAGCCCAAACGCAGGCAAACAAGAGAAAGAGATCAAACAGGGCTAAAATTTAACGTTCGACCAACGTTGCACAGTGGCTCAGTACGCTACCCGTCGCCGAACCAGTCGCACGGCCCAGTCACCTCAAGCAAAACGCAACCGCAAACGTGTGTGTGCCCCGAGGAAGTGTCCGATCGATCGTGTACCAATTTCTTCGGCTCCTCACTTGGCGTTGCGTTCAAGTCTCCCAGTGGACTTCATTTCGTGTGTGCATTGAATCTTGTGAACCAAGCCTCCAGCAAAAAGCAAAACATGGCCAACAAAGTGAGTGCAAACAACAGAGTGCGTGTGTGTGATGAAGATTTTTTTAGAGTGTTCTAAGTGAAAAGAAAAATTTCGGTTGATTCAATTTGTTGTTATTTGCTAATCTCGTTAGATGATAGCGATCGTATTTTGGATGGATGGTTGACTGAATCTCCAAATTGGGTCATGATCCAGTTTCATGGTTTCGGTTTTTGCAGATAGATAAACTTTATACGGTGATTCAGTCAATGTCCGATGGTGAGCTCTCGCCGTTGGGCCTTATATGGACCTAATAAAACGCCTGGTGGACGACGGTGTTACGCAAATCTGAAAACCCCAAGCCAAAATGGCATTTTGCGGCATTTCTTGTGCGAGATTTGCTGTGGAGGCCAGAGTTGCCAAAGGTGGTGGTGGCTCTACGATCGTACACGGGGATTGTTTTGGAGCGAATGGCATTAAATAAGCTGAGCTCATACTGCTGGTTGCGCTGTGATGTGTTACGACGTAACGTGACAGGGTTTTAGGGGGCGTTAAAAATTGTTTGAATGCATTAGAGAACAGATAGATACATCAAGTGGTAACGGTGAAAGGATTGTTTTGAGATATTTAATTGAGTTTTTACTATTTTTAGGACGTAAAAAAGACATCAAATTGCTCTCGCAAAGTTGCTCCATTGGAGTTCTTACGAAAACAAATGTGAACAGCGTGCATGGCTCAACAGATTTCATTTAAACTCAGAATGTAGAGCATGTCCAGCGTATAAATGCCAGCGTTTTTTTCTGTAATTTCCTTGAACATGTTTATTGATGCAAACATTTCTTACACCGCAACGAACATTACTCTTCCGTTCCGTCCAGCGTCCAACCATAAAGGAACTTTATTTCATTCAATCGCATTACCACAATTCGAGTAAACACATTCTCGGTCCGGATCCTGGTTAATATTCACGAGAAATGTACTTCGACTCGAATAACGCAACCAAAAAGGCTACCGAACGTAAATCAGAAACATTTCATCCTTACGTTTGAAGTTTGGACTCACACACACACACACATGTACCTCTCCATCAGTCTCTCGTTGCAATTAATTAAACAAGGTTTTCACTCAAGCGACTGACCATTAAGTGGCACAAATATTCCGAGCTGCAAACGGACCCTCGATCGAGTGCCGTGCCCTGCCCGGTCGCTACCTCACATTTACAGTTTGGCGAAATTGTCCTATGCACTCGGTCGACGGTTTCCCGACGCTCACCCGCAGTTCGCTTCCGGTGCAACGGATAAAGTAAAATTAAAACATGAGACACAATTCACCACGCTGGACGCCGGTAAAACTTTACCGACAGACAGACAGCGCATCCTTGTGTGTGGGTTGCGGTTGGCCGGTTTGCTGGATGCTGGAAGCGTCCGAGATTTTGTGCCGTTTCGGTGGAATCGTCAAATTCGAGCCAAATAAAATCTCAACCACTTGCCGGGGACTGGTGGTGGTGGTCAGGAAATGGTTGACCGATGTGGAAACTTTTTTTTACGATTCATTCATTCACTCATTTTATAGGGGGAAGGTTTGCGAGTGGAAGATGGAACGAGGCATCGGGGCGGGAAATTAATTTTCCAAAATGACACGAATGTAACTGGGCGAGGGAGGGGTTTTTTGAAACGGGAAGTCAATTGGCCGGAAAAAATTACCACTATCGGCCACTGGATGAATTGTCACACTGGTGGAAGGATTTGGAGAATGGATGTGGAGGCTGGAAAATGTTGTGTGTGTATGTATGTTCAGCATCATTTAATTTCGTTCGCTCTCGAGGATGGCGCGTTCAGTCAATTAATGCTGCGATGGCACCAGTCACGTAACCTTGTGGTGAAGCGTTGGAGGAGGATTTCCTCCTGGGAGACTGGGTGTTTGTGTGAAATGGGAGCAATCCAAAGAAAATTGTTCGAGTAGCTTTGCGCCTTGTATGGGACATAGATTTTAGATGAAATAGTAAGACATAATTTGAAACACAGCTTAAGGTGCCTGTATACTTTAGCAATCAGTCTTTGATTACATGTTAAATGTATCTTATAAGATGAAACGGGTTCTTAGACTAATGGTAGACAAATAAACTAAAATGAACCCCAGAATTTACCCATTGGAAACGATACTTCTAATTTTCGATTAGCTCAATCCAGCTGAAAGCGTCATTGAGCAGCAGTATAATCTACTGCCCTTTAGCGCTGATGCTGTTTCGTGCATTTGCTAATGTGCGTCAAAGAAAAAAATAACTAGACAAACAAATGTTCCGCTCTTAGTAGTCAGCATGCTGTTTCAAATTTAAAGACTATATCTTATGCTTGCTCCTGCGACATGCAAAAATTCTCCTTTAAAGATGAATTTACCCGTAGCGTGATAGTCTCCCTACGGTGAGACGGTACGGATGGCAATCAATCGCCGGTCCCAACGTGAACAAACATGCATTTCACTCTCCTCGGCCACCGGGTCCCTAAATACAGTATTCAGAACATAGAATCAATATTGCAACCAGTATTTCCAGCAAAAAGTTGACCAAACAAATATTTAAGGAATACATGTAATATAGTAAATCCAAATTTGAAGTTTACCAGTATTTGTAAAATAAATAAGCTTATTTATTTCATATAAAATATGTTATGTCGTCATTGGGGCCCAGCATGCCACATATTGGCCACAGCACAAATCAATCACAGGGGTTTCCAGTCTGTACAACAAGTGTGTCGAAGTACAAAACAAAAAGAGAACTTGAACGTTTATGAGTGGAGAAACACTGCCTCTCTCTATTTAGTTATGGGACTATTTAGTTCTGTTATAATCAATATAAATTAACAGCATCAGCAATAGCCACGAAAGCCCGAGCAGCGATCAAATTCAAGTCATTGTAGCTTTAAGAGTCCAATTTCGTAAGAACTTTAATGTAACTCAATAACGGCTGCCCGACAGGTGTTGCAATCGTGTGCTGACACCTTAATGCGTTTAGAGCAACCAACATGTTCATTAAATAATTTGATTAAATTAAGCTTCATTCAACTTTCCTTCCGTCCCTTCCCGTACCGCCCTTGCAGCTTATCACCAGCCAGTGCATCCGATTCGGAGCCATCGCGATGGTGCTTTGTGCATTGCTCACCATCACACCCTGCAGCGCCCGTCCCGCCATCGAAGGGGACGAGTCGGTAAGCATTCAGGAAATCGTGACCCACCCACACACACACACACACGCGCGTGCAAACGGCTAAAACTTTGTCTTGCTTTACTTGTTGTCTAGACTGACGGTAAAATTGTCAATCAGAGTGCAAACATCAACCTGCCCCGGTCGAGCATACTGGACAACATATTCAACGTAAGTTTCTAAGCTGGTCTGCGTGTGCAGCGTGTCTTACCGGTCAACCCGCCACTGACCTTACCGTCCCCTCCCCGGAAACAGATCCCAATCCAAACGCTGAAGGCCGTTAACGATCTGGTGCAGAGCATTGCCGGAAATTTGCAGCAAGCCGGTTCCGGCACCTACTTCCGGGCACGGTCCACCAGCAACGTGCGCAACATAAACGTCAACGTGGACGACGAGGAGAACGAAACCGACGAAGGGAAGAAGAAGGCTGAGAAGAACTAAAAGCTGACAGAAGAAAAAAAATAAACCCAGCATGCCACCAATCGGGTGTTGCGTTCGAGGTTTTTGCATCGACAGGGCCGCTAATTGCATTCATCGGTTCGAGCAGAAGAGGCAACTGCATCGGGTGGTGCGCAACACACACACACACACACATACGCATGTTGGGTTTTGCACGTAATTGTTATTATTACTGGCGTAATTGTAAATACTGTAAGTAAGTTCTGTGATCGATCGCGAGGGTTCTTCGGATGGGCCGCGATGGCGATGGCGTTCTAAGTGCCAGAGCAGATCGGTAGCGTATTTGAATGATGGTATGCTTTAGTGGGCTTTTTGTAGTTTGGCTCAACAATAAAATTCGCCGTATCATCTGATTACCGCCGTGTGTGTTTCAATCGAAGTCAAAGATGTCAAGGTGTCGGGTTTTGAGTGGTAGTTTCGGTTGTACGCCGGAGAACACTGTGGATTAGAAGTTGTGATTCGTAGATTCGACAGTTAATTACTGTGTGTGCGAACTGGGGTTCACCTTGTGGGATGTACGAGAGAATACAATCAACCACGTGCGTCAGTTGGAAGGTTATTGCTGTATTAACACTTCAGCACCAGAATGCTGTTGAACCGTGGGTCTCCAATTACGCGCTAGCTCGCTAAGGGGTTAGGTGTTTTGAGGTTTTGAGTTGATCCACCGATAAAAGCTTGCTGAACTTCGGTTCGGTAATTGAAACATTGAAAACTTCTTTTGAAGTGGGTGAAGGAACTACTACCCAACGAAGTAAATGTCATTTCCATCGTGTTACGGAACTTACGGGCGATGAAAAACGTGTCAATAAAATATTATAGTAAGTGGTTCTCGGAAATGTTTTCTAACGCACAAAAGCAACCTTCTTCTAAAGTGCATCACCGTATCGACAACGACTGCAGCAATGCAGTTTCACTTGCATTTCTCGTAAACTGCACACACACACACACAAGAGCATGATGCATCAAACGATCGGTCGGTGGTTTATGTTGCTTTTCTACCATTAGCCATGGGCAGCCCCATAAGCACCATTGCAATGGTGCATACAAGAAATTGCATCAAGTGCATCGAACCATTAACCTCGTGACGGTTTCTCTCGCACCTTCTCTCTCTCTCTCTCACACACACACACACTCTCTGGCTCTCTCGAGCAAAGTTAATACTTCGATCGACGTTCGGTTGTAATGATGGCCGAAGGTCGTGCAATCGGTGGAAAAATCTACCCCTTTACCACCCCCTGTAATCCTTTCCCCAGGTACGGAAAGAATGACGCCGATGGGTATGGGCACAAGGGAGATGGAGAGCGAAAAACCAACATTTTGCGGTTCAACCCACCCAAAGCTTAGCGGTTTCACCCCGGAAGGGAGTGCATCGAACTGCATCGGATTTCGTGCCATAAACCAATTTTGCAAACCAAAAAGATGAAAGAAAAATTAAGTCATACAGGTCGTCGTATGCGTGAGCGAGTGTTTTGTTGTTGTTGTTGTGTGTGACGCCGTCGGTGGAAAAAGTTCGTTGACATGTCATTACACTGAGCATGGAACGGGGGCATTATGCACCCGTCAACAAGACGGGAAACCTGAAAAAGCAGCACGGAGCGAACGTTTCTTTCCGCTTAATATGCAATTTCTTACTGCTAAAGAAAAAGCACTGCTCTGCCTGTGGGAGTCTGCATCCGGAAAATGGAAAACAAACAAAGTAGCGGAAAGCGTCGTTGTGCTGCAGAAGGGCAGGAGTCGTTGGTTGCTGGATGCAACAACGGTTCTGTTCTCTTTGTCGTGGTTTGATGCCCTGGAACAGGATGCTGCTGTTGTGTTGCAGTAGTACTCAACAAAAAGCACATAAATAAATGCACAACGATGCTCTCTTACCCACACATACATACATACAGAATTGAAAGCACCTGGCTGGGGCTGATGGCAGTTTAAATGGCGTACTATTATTGCGTATTGTTTCCGGTGCATTTTATTCGTCAACAAATGCAGACAAACATACCGACACACGTAGGGGAGTTTATCTGTATTGTTTACGGTTGTTGTTGTTTTGCGTATGTAAAGTGGCGATTTACTGCAGGATACGATGCTTTGACTTCAAACATCACAAGCTACCGGAACAAATGTATGAATTTGTCATGATGATCAACGAAAACAGTCTTGTATGAATACCGGGCACGAGAAGATCCAGACGGTTTCATTGTACTTGGACAATTTGTGTTTATATTTTTAGTCTTATAGAATGGCGTGTCTCTATAGTTGTATGTGTGTAATGAGTCCAATTTTATACGGTAAGTAACGAAAATCCTGTAAATTGAGGATGCTTAGATTAATGATTCTTTTGATCCTTATCTTTGGTTGTAATAACAGTTGTTGGTCATTTTATAGCTCAGACCTATAAGAAGAAAACAGCCAAAGTTTCAGAAGGACGTTTTTAGAGTAATGTTGCAATATTTCTTAGTACTGTCGGGGTTACTGGAGTTAAGGAAGCCATCCATTGCAAATCAATATATTCCGGGGATGCTGTAATATATATAGAACAAAACTCATTTTTGAAGCTTGTAGGCACATAGCAGAGACCGGTCCAGGTGCTCAGCAGGATGTTAGTCGGGAGAACCATATTATTACTGGTGAACCTGGCTTCATACTGTAGCGGTGGTTATGATCTTATTGGGAGTACATGCTGCCGCGACAGGCAGTAGATCACCGTTGGAAACTGGAAGAATCTCATTAGCTCTTCGGTAACCGATGGTGATCGTAAAGCTTAGACGTCCGACAACCCTCACACAAGTTGTCACAGCACGACGCCGTAACGGATTGCTCATGCAAACATCGCCTATACCATTCATTTCCAATGTCATACCCCCGCTGATAATCTGGGAATATTTGGCGAAAGGCTCATGGAGGTTTGAGTCGGTACGAATCTGACTCCCCCTAAGTTTAACCTTTTACTAGTTTTAAGTAGATTGTAAGTTCGTATGTGCAGCCAGCAGGCAGGCTTTACGTAAAATATATAAATATATAAATTAATAATTTTATATCAAAGAGTGTGAGATTCAATCTAACGTCTAATATTCGAAATAGCATCTGAAGAAGTTTTAAGATTTAACGGAAGATTTAAGAGGAAGGCGAAGAACCTGATTGCTGCAATTAGTTCCTAAGAAGAATATAAACTTCGACGATCAAGAAGAATCTATCTACATATGAAACATACCATCAGAGTTCTTTACAGTCTCTCTATAGTCTTGAACATCCTGGAAATCCGTTCCTGCGTTCCTGATGGACGTTAATGGTCCTTCAATTTTGTAGAGGCTATTGCTAGAGATTTTTTTATTTCGTACGATTTGTTTATGGAATGAAAACTCCTATAGCTGGAACTTGTTATGCTTGAGGAAGGTATTTGTCAGAAGAAGAATACTGATAACTTGAACGCTATTAAACCATCAACTGGATTTCAGGATCTTTTGATGAAGAAAAACACTCTCATTTGATCCAACACACGATTGAATAAAAGAGGGAAAACAAAGTGCATTAGTGGATGGCAGTGCAACAACTTCACCGAGCTTCAACTGAAAGAGTAAACGTTTGGAGTAACGTGGCTAAGGAAAATGCGTATTGTGTAACAAGCAGAGCAGAACATTTTGTGTCGATGGATAGATTGAATTACGATCAGCCAAACCGAATACTGTGTAAAAGAATCAGAAGTTTGTCGGTCACCTGTCCATAAAAAGTGCATCCAAGGATGATGTTTTCAACTATGTGTCCAAAGATCCTGTTCAAGAGAAAGGAAATCAATTGGATGAATTGGAAAACAAAAAGCAATCTATAACTGAAGATCTTTAATGGTAAACTCATAAAATGAATTGAATCACAAAAAAATAACTCAACCTACCATAAAAATCCAAAATATTTAATTGAGTTAAAAGTGCATAAAAGAAAGGTTTTGTCGATGAAAATAGCAAACCTTTTTTTCATTTTTGATAACGAAGCAATTATTTGGCTCTCTCTCGAAGCACGCGTTACCGGCTGTGAGTGGGGTACACATTTCATCAAATCATAAATCACTACCGACGATACCGCAAACGTAACGTACAACATTCCTCTCGATGGGTTTCCCAAAATTCGTAAACAAAAGCAAGAAAGCAATGGGAAAAAACAATTGCAGGGCAGTGCGTACAATATCTGCGAACTGATATAAATCGTGCAGTAATTAAGCGATAACCCATTCAAGCGAAAGCAAACAAAGCACAGAAAATACATTTTCCGCTTGCCGTGCCATTGATGTCCCGATTTTGGCGATTTTTTTTTCGCGAACATCAAACCCAATTTGCTCTGTGTGGGTAAGTGTGAATGGGTGTTATTGTATTTAGTTCCTTTCATTCTCACTCCCTTTCAACACCCGTTCGGCGAGAACTGTCTGGTGTTTCCCGAAAAACCACCAGACCAATTGAAAATCCACCACCACGCTTGACGCCCAACAGTCGGTGTGCTGCCCCACCATTTAAAGCCGGCTGGGTTATACACATAGGTGTTTAACACAAAAAACAACAACAAATACATTCAACACAACAAAGCAACGAGAAAATACTGTAGGTTAAAACAAAAAGTGCCAGTGAATATGCAGTGGCATGCTCCGGCACAAGGCACCGATTCCGTGCAAAACACTCGATTGTACTGGTGAAATTCAAAACTATTCCCAGCATACTTCACCACTTTCGCTGTGCAATGAGTGCGCGAGGCATGGAAGTTAGTGTGGCAGGTGAGTGGTGACTCGTTGAAATGAACAAAACAGGGAGGAAAAAACACTACCAGCACTAGTAGTAGCACTCAACGATAATTCAACGGTGAGCGCTGCAAGTGCACCTGAATTTGGAAACTTTCCATGAGTGGCTCATGCCCGACTACGCGTTTCAGTAACGTGCACAGGGTACGGCACGTGGCCCAGTTGCATCCCGGCTTTTCTTTCCTTGCCCGTGTGGATGCGTGTGGAGCGAGCAAAAAAGAGGGGAACAAAAAAAAAACACCAAAAGGTGTAGTAAAGTTTTCGGATCCGTAGTTTCGGCCGGATAAAATATGATGCGGTTTAATTAAATTTCCAAAGTTCTCGAACCGTTTCAGGTGGCCTGGAAGCTTTACCGAATTACAACAATGCACACACACACACTGGTTACTGCCAAACAGAACAATGGTGGAACAAGCACATCATTTAACAGAAGTGTGATCGGCGTGTTTGTGAGCGTGTACCGTTTGTAATGAAATGGTTTTTGGGCGAAAGATTGGTTTAGTTGTAAATGTGATTAATTTTCCTTGTTTAATTGTTGATAAGAACATTCAATGGAACGATTGGCGTTTGATTTCTAAATCGTGCAAGTTGGCACTAAACTTGAGTACAATAGTTCATAGATATTACAAACAGTTAGGAGCTGGTAGAAATTGCCATAAATCATTTGCATAATGGCATTCACAATATTGCCGCATTCAAATATTAAATTGAATGTCAGCTTCATGCTCATTGGAAATTGAAATCCAATTTGAATATATACATTCAAAATTCCACAAAATTGAAGGTAACAAAGCACCTTCAAAGGGTTTACATCGATATCAATTCCACAATGGCTTAATATCGCTTTGCTCGGTTTTGAAAACACATTGTTCGGCCAGCTACAATGCTGCCGCTGCATTACTGCACCACCATAATGCCATTACGATCGTTTCTGCCGGAATCGAAAAGGTTACACTGTTAACAAATGGTACGCGCAAATCAATTAATACACATGGTTTCATACGAAAGAGCATTCCTGGCAGCGGGTACTATTACGCTGCATCGCGATCAGTTCATTAGGGATAGGGGGTTTTCGTATGGGTAGAAAGTTACCGAATAATAGCGCACAGTGCGAGCTAATAGAGCGGTACGCGATCAGTTCCGATTAACCTTTGTTCTTTACCGTGTATTGGGTATTGCGGTGGAATAGATTGGCTGTACAGTGAGTGCGATGAAGCAGCGGAGTAGTTGATGCTGATGAGTATTGGGAAGGTTAAGTAAAATGAAAACCTTTGTTTGGTAGAAGCGCATTTGTGGGCTATTCTGAGAATGTATAGCCTGGATTAAAACGTCTTCCTAAAATGCATACTGCAAGGTGAAAACGGTTTTAAATTAAGCCTGTTTATCACGTTGTACAAAGTATAGTATAAATTTAGGCGTTTGACAGAAATGATTTCTTTCCAGGTTTTCTAAGCAGCAAAAGCCTCTACCGCTGTTTTAAGGTAACATTTTAAGAACTGAATTTTCGTGATTTTTCTCAGTTTTTCATGCTTTAGTACAATAAGCGGTACAACTGTAACGCTGGTATGTAGACTATATAAACCTATGTCTCTCGTCATTTTTCTTTCACTAGACGTGTGAATGAAACGAACCAAAGATGTACAGCATTATCTATCAAATCACATGTTGCGTAGTCGCTTTTCCTCTTTTTTGTATTTTTTTACTAATTCTAGGGGTTTTTTTTATTAAAAATATAATAATGTAATGTAATTAAATAAGAAAGAACAATTTAGTATCACGATATATCAAGAAATATTGAGGAGCATGCTGTAGACTTTCCAGCATTATTTATAAAATGAAAAAAACTCTTTTCAAAAGAAGTAAATGTGATTGTATCCTCAATTTTTTTCCACGAAGACCTGATAATATAAGTGAAAAACAGTTCATGTAATTTAAATAGAGAAACTAACTTTTTTGTAATAGTTTTTAGCTATAGAGGAAAATTGAAAATTGAGGTTATAAATTATAACTAGTGGCATTCCAGCCGAGTCATGAGTACATGAATAGAAAGAAAGACTGCGAAATAAAGGCAAGTATGACTTCATTCTTAAGATCCATTAATCATTATGATCCCTAAGTTTTGAATACTGGACAAACAGGACTCTGAGTATGCTGAGTTGGATCATATTCTGTGTGTTTTATATTAAATTGATGTGTTTTATATCAACTGAGAGAATACTAAATTGAACTTTATTTTGAAATTTGTGCACAAAACATGTAGGATACGAATTACACATCTGTTTTGCAATCTTACAGGAGCTTTGCGATTCTTAATACACGAAAACGACGACTACCAGTGCCCTTAATGGTAACGTTCCCAAACGTCCAAAGAATAGCATAACTTTAGGCATATTCAAAAATATCTTCAACCACAGCAACAATCCTGACTCCTTTACGATTAACTTTAAATTAAATTTTACTAAAAATTTAAGAACACTCTAGCGTCACCGAAAAACTCCATCCAGCATTACATTTTCTGACCTACATCCACCAATTGTCTCATTAAGGATGCAGACGGATCCGACAATTTGCGCCCCTTTACGACGCGACCGGTCTTATTCGGAAGTTGCAGCATAGTAAACATATTTTATTGATCGAGAGGTAGTAAATCTTTGCATTAAAACCAACGAGCGCTACCATCGGTACCGAGCATTAAACCGGTGGTGCCGCTGGTGGCCGAGTAAATATGCAGTAACAAAGCGTAAAGCTTAATGAAGCAAATTAACGATCGAATGACTTGTCTGGTGACCGCGGAACGGATTGATGGTAACGGGTCAGGCTGTTTGGTGCTTGATTTAACGTTTCAGGATGATTTTGTTACTTCCTTTTCTTGCGCTGAAGAGAAGCATCGGGTTTTGTGTCCTATTTTTTGGCGTATATTAATGGAATACTAAACATGAACAGCCGTCACCCATTCGTCACAAATTTGGTTAATCATGAGTATGGTTTAATGTGTATTTACTGCACGATTGCGCCGGACATCAACTCCATTCATGAGTGTTGGTTTGTTTATTCGCTTTTGCGACTCTTCCGCGATTCTTCCAGAGCTCAATGTAAGGGCGGCATCGTTAATGCAAACCCTCTACAAACAAATGGCAGCGAGAACTCCATTCCCAGCACAGCTGTTTCACTTACACTTTCTTTCGCAGCCACTCACTGTAACCGCTCACCTTCCAATTGTATTGTGGGTCCCCCGTAAAAAAGGGGTCCCTTCTACCCCAAAACCTGACTGGACGCGAGCGATAAAAATAGCAAAAGCACACCGCGTGCAGCCGTCACTCATTCGGGCTGAGTGGCGACACGTGCTCGCCGTTCGGAAGCGTTACGAAGCGTTACCGTTGGTGCGTTGGTAACTCACGCGAAGGATATCGCTTCGGGTGAAGCTTTAAAGCATCCGAGCAGGGATGCCTCGCATCCGGATGGTACACGCCGCACGGTTCAGTATCTCGGTGAATCTCGGCACGCTAGGACGTGATCGCGACCGGCAGTGTTCTTTTCCGGTAAAGAGGGTGAAAAAATACAATCAATTCCGTTACTGCAAGCATTTGCTCGCACACTGTTTAAAGCTCACGGGGGGTTTCGGGGTCGGAAAATATTTATTTCGTAGCTGTGAAGCGGATGTAAAAGAGGATTTTTGAGGAAAATTGTGCTTTTTCTGTAACGGCGCCACTATTTGCTATCTCGATGATCGGAATATGTAACAAACACTCGGTTCGACCGACCCGCATACGGCTTGCCGACAAGTGAGCAGGAAGCGATGGTGAAAATCTATCATTACTAAGTGAGTGAGAGTGGTGTTGATTTAGCGTGATCCCTGTGACAGTTTGCTCCCCGGTGGTGAAGAGCGGGACTGCCTATTTACCCAAGGACGAGCAAATCAATCGATTTATCCTCACCAATCCTCGGGAAAGGAAGCAGGCAGAAAAAAATAGAAAAGAAAAAAAACCTCCGGCAAAAAGGGCTGCATGATTATTGAGACGACCGGCATAGAAAGTGTTGAATGTGCACAATGTCCCCATCGTGGGTAACGAAGGGACAAATGAAGTTCACATTCAAACGCATCCAAGTGTATAAGTGTGTATGTGTGTGTGTGTGTGGCGGTGGTGGGTACAATATCCTCTCGATTTGTTGAATATCCTGGTAGCGGAAAAAAGCTGAGCGGCAAAGCAAAAAGTTCCGCGCGTGTGTTTGGACGTCACCAAAGCGTTGGGCGTGCTCTATTGTTTGTGTGAACGAGCGCGAGAGTGTATGTGTGAATGTAACAAGTGTTTGTGTGTGTGTGTATATATATGCGCTCGGTAGTACTGGTGACGACTTACGACCTTTTACGATCGGATGGTTTGTGAAGATTAGATTTTTCTTCCCCATTTTTTCCACAGCGCGCCCCATTGAAAATCGTTTTCCATTGTGTACCAAGTCTTATTACATCGCCGGGGCATGGTGGTAGGAGGTAGGGTAGGGGGAACCTGGAAGGGGGAGGAAACGGGAAACGAAATGTTTGCACGTCCCTACCATAACCACGCTGCACCGTGCCGGATAGAGTAGAATTTGATTTTATTTCAGTGTTTCTCAGTGCGCCGCGCTAGGAAGCTCCTCGGTGGAGACGCCCAGTGCGCGATGCATTGCAAATTGAATCATCTATCAGCCCATCAGTCCGTGTGGGGTGTTTTGGGTGGTTTTTCGTTGCTGTTGTTGTTTGACGTTCGCTTTCAGTTTTATTATGGCAGCAGCGTAGCGAACAGTCTTAAAGCTCGCGTCCGGTGTAAACGGGACGGCAGGCACGGAGCAAAGGAAATATAATTTAATTCTGATCCCTTATGAGTGATGGGATAAGGCGATGAAATATAGTTTCGGGCCGGTTTTGCTCGGCGTCTATTTGCGTCAGTAGCGTTTCCCTACGAACAGCTGGTTTGTGTAGATAAGTGAATGTAGCATTGGTCGGATTTGTAAAGTTAGGATAATGCCGTAGAAGGGAACATAGAGTGAGTGGAAGTGGAAGAGTGTTTCGAAAGGAAGTTCTGGTGCCGTGACCAGGATCCATCACTTAAAAAGGCTGCAAGTGTATTTAAATTAAACAAAATCTTGGCTTCTCTTGCAGTGACCCTTTCACCAGTAAAGTGCAAACTTAAGTATAACAAGTACAAAGTGAAACCTTTTCAAATAACAACCTAAAAAAGTCCCTCAAAACAATAGACCTCCAACACCGATCCAACGTACATTATTTCCCCCTTCCTCGTCTTGAATGTGGTAAACGAGTGCTGTACGAAGTAATAAAATCATCTAACAACGAAGCGCAACATACCGCACGGCTCGTGCAATGGTGGTTTGCTGATGGTTAATCAAACAAGTGACATGCAAAAGCTGTTAACGTCGCCGTAACGCTGCTACCGCCAGCTGCCAGTGTTTATCGACCCCTGTCGCTTCATCCGGATGCGTAATGTAAGTGAAGTTAAACGAACCAAGGGTATCCGAATCATCTCGTCGGGTTTTTTGTTTTGTTTCATGGAGTTTTCCACTGTCTTGCGTTTTTAAATTTTACTTCCATCTTATTCAATTCACCGTCGTCCCCGTCACATAGCGACTGAGCCACGAATGTTTGTGTTGCGTCTTTATGTGCTTTTGCTGCTTGAAAATGGATCCTCTCCGTGCGTTCCTCGCGTGCACAATCATAAGCTCTCATTTTCAGTACCTTCAGCAGCTTCGTTCGGTTGAGGTGGTCTGTCGAGTGCTGGACGATTTTGCTTTTCCTCTTTTTTTTTGGTTTCTTCCAGCCCAGGAGAGATCGTTAAATATTTACTGGCAAACCTGGCAAACCTTCGTGCTGGTTCCTGGGCGCCCACACACACATACACCGACACTATGGGCCGGAGGATTTGGACAAAACGCACCTGAGAGCAATAAATAGAAGATAGCAGAAATGGTTGGCCGGTCTGGGCATTACGTACATTACGGTCCGCCTGCAAGTGGCCATAAATTTGTGCTACGGATTATGCCCGTGCTGCACACATACACACTTACAAAAACAGTCTCACAAATTGAAATAGAACGGAATATGCGGGCGAGTAGCAATAAAAAAACAAAACCCGAGCTCAAATGAATGCTCAATTTTCAAACCAAATCCGGCAGATTGCTGTTGGAAAAATCTATTGGGAATGCTTGCCGGGTGGCCTTACATTGTAACACTATGTTGCTGTTATTTTATATCTGAGCTAGGTGATTCAGCTCGTTGAGGAGCTTTTAGAATGTGTGTGTTTGTGTCCGTGTTTTTTGTGAGTGTCGAATATCCTTCCCAGCGCATATGGTATTGCTAAATGAATAATAATCTCCACACCTACATCTGCCTTGTTTTTTTTTTTATTTTGCACAAAACACCTTCGGCACCCAGGTGTTACTAGTCCGGGTTTTAGTGGATTTGCGCAAACAAATCGTAATTAAACGATACACTTGATTTATATTATCTCACGTATTTTACGGACCCGCCGAGCAGCGAGTCAGGCTTTTATGATGCGGAGGTTTCTGCTTTGTTTTGCTGCATAAAATGATCATTTAATGTTTTTATTTTCTGTGTGAGTGTGATCCATTCGGTGATTCCTATCGCTATCAGTGGTCCACTGTTTGCTCATTAAAGCAAGCCAGCGTGTGCCATAAACGGGGCGCAGTATATTGTGTTGACACTAAACACCATCCAAACACCTGTGTCTTGCGCGCGTGGAATGGATGGAAAAAAAACATAATCGAGCACGGTGAGACGATGGTGACAGTTTATGATTATTTGTTCACCGATAAGCTAGTTAAGTGGTGTGATAAATGTATCGATTCGAGTGATAGGCAGCGTGGTTGGGAGAAGGGAGTCGAGAAACTTTATTACCTACAATAAATCGAACACACAGGGGGGAATACGTTTTTATCGGCTTTCGTCATCCCTTTTCGAAGCTATAAATAGGCAGCATTTGCATCTAAAAGTTTAACTAGGTGATACGTTTGAAAATTTAATTTAAACCATAAATCAGCAACGACCTATTTGAAAATGTAAAATGAAAAGTCAGCAAGTGTATCAATGCTGCATCCAAAATGTATTCAGGTGAGCTAGTATGATTGATGAATAATACAATTACTCACCTTCACACAATGCACTATTATTCATTACACTTCCGGCTACAATGAAGTGGCTGGCCGAATGAATAGAGAGTGCAAGATCGGCAACAGCTATCATCCCCTTTGGGGTTGCATAGTGGGAAGTCTGTTGCGAAAGTTGCAACCGCCTGTCGTAACTTTAGTCGCCCGAAGTAGCATTACCTTTTTGGCAGCGTTTCGGTGGCTGTTGCATTGTTTTTCCCCATTGTTTGGTGTAGTTGAGCGGCAGCTTACATTTCATTTCCTGCGTTTTTGTGCCGTGCCTTGTAAGTTCCGTGGAAAACCGCAGCCGCAAAAGTTTGTTCACATCCCCCTGGAGGGGCGCTTTGCTGAACTCTTTCCGCCGTACCTTACCAAAGAACCCGGTAAGGAGTTGAAGAATATTTCGTATTTTGTAAATGCGTGCCATCCGCAACAGAAACCGATGCACCCGTCGAAACAGAAGCTGATAAAGTTTCGGGTTTCGCACAGAAAGTCGTTTCGTTTCCCGAGATGCACTTACGGTGCTTTGCAGAGAGGGATTTGGATTTCACTACCGGGGTTTTTTCTCTGTCTTTGCTAATCTTGTGAGGGATGAGTGAAAAGTGTTCTGCTGTCGGTTCCATTTGTGGAGAGATTTTGCAATTGTGATAAGGATTTGCCCGATGCTCGTACTCTGGAAATAGAAATCCAAAATCGAACCTAACCACTCGATAGACTCATAATTGAAGTGTGCCCGAAGCATTAAGTAGCTTGCCCATCGAAACACCGAAATCCCGTAGCAATCAGTAGCTGCACTACGTAGTGAAAACAATGCGCAGTGATTCCTCAGAGTCTTAGGGATAAACTGATTTGCCTTTCACCGAACCGAGATATGGATGGTGCCATATTAAGAACAGAGGGCTAAGCTCAGTGGGATGGTATCGAATTTGGTTCGGAATTGTGTGTGTTTTCGAAACGTAAATCTAATCCTTGAAGGGGCATGCAGGCGCCACTCGAGAAACGTCTATCTATTTCTCTGGAAGTGAGTGAGTTGAGTGATTTGGGAGATTATTTCCAAACGTACATCCGTTTTCTTGCCTTTCGCTGTGCAAAGTGTGCCCTCGGAGCTTGAACCCATCTATCAGGACCCATCCCGGAGGAACACAGTGCTGATGCAGTTTGCATTATGTGCTGGGTGGAGATAACCTTGTAAATTTACATGTTTCACACTCTGTTCTTTAGATTTGACACGTTGCAGATCTGCTGTGTACGAGAAGTTTCAGTAGGGTAATTCGTTTAAGTTCATGGAAGATGGCTGGCTCTTGTGCTTCTTGGTAAGCTGTAGCATGAAGGGCTTTAGGATTCAGTCAAAGGATTGATGCAAAACATTAAATTATAGAAACATAACAAATTAAGAAATGTTTTTGCTGTGCGTGAATTGTCCAAGAAGCAGGATAACATTTCAATTTACTAAATCAAACCTGATTTTGATTTGTATTAAAAAAAAAATTAAAAAACTCAAACCGCAAATATGCTCATACAAAAAAAAAACCTTACGAATCTTAAAATATAATACTTTATTGGAGAACTCGAGCAATAAATCACATAATATTTTCAAAATTACACACTAAAAATCTTTTTTGACCACAGTTTGGCATTTTATCCCACTGTAGCATTACTCATACTTTAAGTAATGGATAATCGATTAAACTCCATTACTTTAATTATTTACAATTGAATTGGATTCCATCAGTGGTACGCCGGAATGTTGTAAGGATTTAAAAAATGACAACATCGCAATGGTTTAATAAATGAAAAAACAGTCGAAAAGCAATTAAATTTGTTATCAACGTACCACCGTCATTGAACGAACGATTGATTAATGAAAATAGCGATATCTGCAAAATCACAATTAAATATTTGTTCTTTTCTACTAACTTCCTGCCAGAAAGTGCATTGCATGTTTGTTTTAATTGCAAATCGAATGTAACACCATTTAAATGGAGCTTCGAAAAATTTTCACAGCACACACAATTTTCCCCAGCATAATGCATTTGCATTCGATTCCTCTTACACTCATATTCCATTAGTGAAAGCGCCGGCTGATTTTACAACCCCACACAGTACGTACAAGCGCATTAACAGCTCAGCATATTCATAAGCCGCATTAATAAACATGACTAATTTAGTGATGTGAATGATTTGCTACCAACCGTTCCACCACCGTTGAAAGCCTGCGTGTAAGTCGACAAGCGTAAGCCTACCGGGGGCCTATCGGGTATCGTTGGTATTGGCTGGAAGATTTACCCCCGGGGAATCCCCTGCCACCAGCGGGATAGGATATAAAACAAAACAAAAAAAAACAATCTCTCTCACACACACACACACACGCAGAAGGCTCGGGACATGATTCGTGGGACATGGGATCCCGGTGGAAGAAGGAATGGCGGGCGAAAGTAGCTACCGCCGGCGTTCAATCAAACGAACCGCGACCGTTCCGGTAAAGTGCCACGAACAACATAGTCGAAAGTCACGCAATATTCAAATTTGCGCTCATGCTGAAAGTTTTTGGCAAACATGGCTTACAAAGCACCGGGTGGGGAAGCGAGCGTTTCGGGGGGAGCTAGGAGGGAACGCGGAAAAGCATTGAGCAGCAACCGCTTAAAGCCAGGTGCCTGACGTGTGCTTCTTTTTTTTCTGTAATGGAAAGTGCCAAATGCATTAGGATTGAGATTGCTTTTACTTTGGTTTGTGCTGCAGCTTAAGAAGTAATCGCATTAAATGAATCTTTCAAAACAAATGGGTTACGAGTAGAATGAGAAATATGAAGGGAGGCCATTTAAGGAAAATGGATTTAATCGTACATGTTAAAATTGGGTCAACATAATAGCAATGTGTGATTTTGATGGTAAAAATGCAAATTAAAATGATAAAATATGTTAAGTTTTATTTTTTTAGACTGGCTGGGTGGCAGCGTTGATGATTTTACCCGTGGAAGGACCGCTATCGGATCTCATCTAAATTGAACCCTAGGTCTCAGTACTGATTATCCAAGTTACTGATTAATTAAGTCAAAATAACACACCTATATCTTGTTTCTGGAAGTTAACTAGTTCCTTCGCTCTATTCAGATGTTTACCATCTGTTCCTTGGCTTGAGCTGCCTGAGGATCCATCGAATTGTGAGACGGTCTGGACGAGAGATACCAGGTCATGCCGTGTGAAGATCGGTAGCAATCGGCACTATATCCCCCATCGGCCTACCTACAGTGACAGCGCTTCTAATGTTTACCAATACTATCTCAATGAGAAGCTTATGACCTCAAGAGATCTTGACCTGCCATTTATGGCTATCTTGACTCCATAGCTAAATAGTTTACCCTGTGTACGGCTGCATGCTCCTCTTTCGAGATTTGAAACCTGTCACTTCGTTCTACCTAGACACGATGCTACCACTTAAAGCATTACCTTCCACTTCAAACATCCACAACATCAAGTTTTACACAAATGGCCACAAATTCGAAATAAATTCAATAGCTCGGAGTGATCGCTTAGCCAGCGGCGAAATTCACTATCGTTTTCCAAAGAATTTACCTCATCACAAGACGCTTCTTACCAACTCAACACAACATCTTATTATTTACCGGAAAGACTCGGTACGGATCGCCACCTAAACCCCTTAGTAACCGAAAGTTATTCAAAGGCAGTAATATTCGCTGAAGAGTGCGCTCTGCAGCGCGTGCAGCAGCACGGTTTGAGCACAGTTTCCGCAAAACTTTTATCAACTGTCCTGTAAGCCATTTACAACTATTCCCAGGAAGCAGCTAGCGAGATTTTTTCCTCGAGTGCCGAGGATTACCGTTGGACGACGAATCAAAATGGTTGCTCGGTACCGGTCGCTATGACTTACTTTTACGATCAGTTATCTATCCAAGTCACAGTACAGCGGTGCACTTCGGCATTACAATTTCAAAAGCATTGCACTACAACAAATTCTTCCCCCCCCGCCCCTTCCCTACATTCCAACTGTAGTTTGCTCTTTTGTGGTCGTAAAAATCTCTGACCCCATTTTAATCCCTACCGCGCAAACCTTCCCTTCCAACCGAATTAGTATGCCGCCATTGCATGTTATTTTGCACCGGGCAGTAACCGCTTATGTCACTAAACTCACCTCGCCGCACATAAAAGCACTGTGCCCGAGCCGGGAACCACGGGCATGATAATACATTTTTCATTAAAACCGACAATGTACGGACTGTTGACCCAGCTGAAATCCCATACCTATCCCGCTTAACTCCTTCCACGCTCCGTTTTTTTTCCCCATCCCACGCCACGCGCCCAAGCTGGACCAACTTTAATGACTTTCATTTCACCGTGCGCGACTGAAGATTACGATGATGACATCGTACGAGCTTTTCATTTCGTAGTGAAGGCGAAACTTGAGCGAAAAACCATACGTTCTATCCTGTCCGCCATTAAAAAGGTAAATGATTTTGTGTGGCCCGCGCTATGTGTGGAGTGTGGTCGGGTATTCTGCAGTGTCCTTCTCTTACTGGCGAACATTCATCTACGTTACTTTCGTCGGCGGGTGAGCGAACGTTTGCCACGGCTTTACGATACACCTGAGACCCCGACCCTTCTTCGATACCATTCCCAGCTTCAGCGCCTAGCCGCCGTTCAGTGGCATTAGTGGGTACTCATCTTTCGTCCTACTTTACGGTGCTTTATCACAACTTTTAAGTGGCCAGTTATGACGAGCGGTCGTAACTTTAATTTAGTTTAACGATTTCATAATTTTGTCGTGGTCGTAAGTATGTCCAGCCAGCCTTACCCAACTCTCTCGCTCTCTGTCCTGAGGAGAGCACACAATCCGTAAAGCATTTGCTGAACGGTGGAAGAAGCTGTTGACAGCTTCCGTGCCGTTCCGTTCGGCCACAGGCACGAACCGAGCTTATCCGCTCACGGCTCAAGTATGCAATTTATTAGTTTGCTGTGCACGCGACCGTATCCTGATGATCCGTGATTTCTGTGATCTCTTCAATGGTCTTCCCTCACCGTCGAACGGGTATGTCTCGCTGGCACTATCTGGGACGGGAAGTCAAGTGGAGCGCGTTACTATGTGGGGCCACTCGAATCATATCGGAGCAATGTCCTTCGACGTACATTCGCTTTGGATTATCTTGGCACGGGGGAAAGCATCTCGCAGATTCACCAGCATTGACAGGGCCGCCAAAGAAAGGAAACTCTGTCACAACTTCTTAAGCATCATCGCCCTGCCCGGTCTCGTACACGTGCGTGTGGACGTGCAATTCGTGACAAAGTTTAGCGCCTGGATTCAGTCACACAAACAAACACACACACGCAAGACTGTCGGGGTTAACCACAAGTTTCTACTGGGCTGGATGCGAGTATCTTCTTCCATCTTTTCTTCATTTACCCATCCATCTTCAATGACAAAGTTGGCCTACCGATCTCGGGCAGATCTGCTCTTATCGGGAGCTTCCATTAGAATAGGCGTCACTTTCCTCGCAACACAAACACTCACACACGCGCACGCTTCACCCACACCTCATGGGATGTTAGTTTTGGACCTTCTTTTTTTGATTCGTTTACGGAGCACTGAGCTTTCGGTTGGAAGTTTCTCGGTGACCGTGATACGAAACGTTGAAGTGTCGAAAGGATAACCGGTGCGCAACATATTTCGCTCGTTGAGGCTTGTGGAGGTAGGAAGGCAGAAAACCGCTTGCCATGTGAGTCACGTTGCTGTCTTGGCTGTTGGAAAGGCTGCCACAGCACGCGCCTGTCGGAACGAGTTAGGCCATGTAAGGCCAAAACTTTCCTCATTGTCTGGCATCGCCGTCACGCTCATGTTTGGTGTGCCTACGGTTTGGGGAAGGTCACCATCCTTCCCGCCTTTCCCAACTCTCTCCCCCCCCACCCCATTTGCTTGACATTCGTGTCGACGCGCTACGCCTGATCACTTTTGGGATGCCGTAATCTGTTTGAATTTTAATGAAATGAGTAGTACTGTTGCGTGTGTGTGTGTGTGATGCTGTGGCTTACCTAGAGGTGTGAACGGTAGTGGTGGTGGTGGTGATCGGCCACTATCCCTGTGGATGTTTTGGTGTAAATCGGATAAATTATGAACCGTACGCCTCAAAGCCGTTCTCCTGGCAACGCGTGCCTCGCCGAATGCTTATATTGGATTAAAAACCACACCGGAGAAATTGATTCACACATGCCACGCTCGTTCTCTTCCTTAATCGCACACGCTAGCACCGCACACGTACGCAACACATCCACAAAAAGTGCCGCCTGACGATGGTGTATCTTTTTTGTATGGCTACATGTTTGCTTCAGTAAGGGTGGCATGAGCTTTTATTCCATGAATAGGACCAAAGGGTTTGCTAGTGATACAACGCAAATAAAACAAATGTTTATTATGGTGGATATTTTGGAGGATGCATTTCATTGCATTGATTTTATTTGTTTGTTGTTTTGTTAGACAAATCACCGTCATAATGGGTTTAAACTGATTCATAATTTCTGCTACTATATTTTCAACTAGTTATCGATGGACAGAGTTAGTATACCACAAGTAGAGATTATCATAAAATAAAATTTGAAAAGAAAAGTGAAATGAATTTTCCCAAATTGAACCTTGCAACATACAACTGAAAAGCTAATGTTTATCAAGAAGAAAGTAAAAATTGGTATGAGCGCTAAAAAACATAAAGCAGTAAAACAATGTGAGAAGGACATATTTTTATCGCAAATAAGGGTAGGATTATTGTCAGTATTCAGTAATTCGGAATAATCTTGTAAAAACATTTCATACTTGAGGCAAAGCCAAAGTTCGGTTACATAAAAAAGGCCATAGTAACCGAGATAGCTACGGATTCGGACCCTCATTAGGCGATTTTTGTTAAAAGACCGTCGTGTCTTTTCCTCTTTATGATAGAATATTATTACGCCGCCTTAGACACACCTTAGCACACACACACACGCGTGGTAAGGTGCCCTTGCATGGTTCTGGGAAGGACGTGTCTGTCTAACCGATGTGTTCACTGTATCCACATTATTGTAAATCATTGTTTTAAGCTGTACGGGTCGGCAGTTCTTGTAAAATAAAGAGCAGTTTAGGTGAAGGTAGAATGGAAAGGTCAAGTAATGAAATTGTTTAAAAAACGATTCAAGAGCTCTAAGGCATAGACAACACATGCTTTTAATATCTAGATAAATAAATAAATAAGGAGAGAAAATGGAAGACTAGTCATACAGACTGGATGGAGAAGTACAAGAATAAACAAATTAGGCAAAATATAGATTAGCCGGAAATTTTTATTTTTATATGACTTAAAGAGGTCCTTAGACCAAGCATAGAAAGAGAGAAAGAAAGAGAGAGAGAGAGAGAGGGAGAAAGGGAAAAGGAGAGAAGGAAGCGTTTGAAGTTTCTGCGATGAACATAGCAAACATCAAATGAAAATACAACAGTACTTCAAAGAAATTCTCTGTGCTAGAAGTTAGAACCATTTGCTATCTTTAGCCAATTAAATCTTGGAACGTCTTGTTTACCCATAAATAGTTGGCTGCAAGTTGTGCGATTCATCGACAACATTTCCACTTGATTCATCCACACGTGAATCGAGTTTTTCACAGCAAAACAAGACGAACGTTACGTGGGAGATGTTTTTGAATATCGCAAGTCAGCTGCAGTTACGTACTTAATTAGAAATCTCAAAATAACTAGCACGCTTTTAGTCGATAAATTCGTTCTAAATTACCGTGCTCCATTTTCTCGGTAATATTTTACACACAATATGCATACTGTTGAACTCTGCTCCACAATGCATCCATTTCAAAGTAAGCTTCTGTCGGTCGAATAACTGCAAACTCCAAACTGAGATCGGATGAGTAAGAATGTTTCCGGGGCATAAACTATCGAACTTATACACTCGCAACGAGATAGCGCGTGCAGCCAGCTCCCGAATGGCGTGGAAAACGCTCTTCAACCAAGCAATTTGGCTTTCGGATTCGAAAGACTTCTACTTCTGCTACATCTTATAAACAATGGAAGTTTATGTTACCTTTCTATCCGGTGTGGGAAGGGGGGGTATCCGATGCAAGCACGCCTGCGAGATGCAACCCCGGTGGCAGCTTGTCGGTTGTTCCGGAATCAAAAACCCGAAAGCAAGCAACAGTTCCCAAAATCAAAAGCAGTGCCGCATCGCAACCAGATCAGTTCCAGCCACCGGTTCCGGACCGAGGGTAGGATGGCAATAAACTCAGTTAAGCATTTTGTTTCCGGCAAAAACCGGAGGTACTCAGTGGAATTACCTACATAAGTAATGAGATCCATTTTGTTGCGGACAGTTATAAACGGGGCACAAATAATAGGGGCCCTAGCTGCCAAGATGCACGGGAAAGATGAATCTTTGACTGGTAAGACGATCGTGCTTGGCGGTCTGGTGGGTTGATCTTAGAGTTAATAGGGTGGAGAATGGTGGGTTTTTTAAACTCCTCCCCGGGGTAATGCGCTTAGAATGGGATTTCTTTCACTTTGGGTGAGCCATCGTTCAAACCGTATCCGTGCGGGAAACGGTCGGTAGAGAATGCAGGTTAAAGACAGCTTTGAAGCACTCTGTCAAATTTTGTGAGTAGGGTCGTCTCAGACAAAATCGTCCTGTTACCGTTGTTCGACAGTTTGAATATGAAAATGAGCTTTGGATGAGCTGGTGTGGAGGTTGGGCTCTATTCAGGAGGTAGCAAGGAACAGCTTTAAAGGTGTTCTTGTGTTGTAGAAAAAAGTGGAATGAAAAATTAATTTCGTGATTAAATTCTAGGGATTCAAGCAAGAGCTTTGCGTTCCACATTCTATTAAATCTAGGAAATAGAAGTGGGTTACAATTGAGCTTGAACGTTCACCTCAACTTAACAAGAAAGCGCTTACCTCCACAGCATTCGTACGCTTCTCCATCACAAGTACACCGATGTAATCTAGCAAAGGGACAAAAAGCTAGACATGGCTGTTTTGTTACCATATCCAACTAGTTTCTCTTGAACACATATGCCTACGTGGTAAACAGGACATGTCGTTATTTGCGTTTTCCTTACTAAGAAAAGGGAGATACAATATTTTTAACAAATTTTTCGTCAGCAGCACGAGCATCCACGCATCCGTCTTTGATCTCGCACACGTACCATGTACCGCTGTTATTGTTACCACTTGACGTAAACATCTTGCCTCTTGCCTCGGGCGAAGAAACATTGCTCAGTTCGGACAGAACTGAGGGTTGAATGCTTAGGGGTAAATAATTTGCCTTCTCTTTGCACCCCGAGAGCTTCTGGGGCCTATCTTACTTTCTGTCTACTCTCATCGGCTGGGTATGATAGCTCGAGATCGCATCAAACATCCAACATTGGTCGTTGCATGTCGGACGCATCAGGTAGATTAGATGCCATGCCCTGTAACGTGGCTTTCAGCAAGTGAGATCTTTGTGGTCGGTACAGACCTCGGGCAGGAAACATGGTTGTGCATACCTTTTGGATTGAATGCATTGAGGTGAATCGTAAAAGGCACACGTGTTTACATGTTTGAATGGTAAAATTTTTATACGCGTGGGGCCTCACTCATTTTGATGATATCTCAAGGAATTGTTTTGTTTATATTAAAAAAATCATTCATGACGAAGTAAAGCTTTATTCTGAGTTTAAATTCTAGTCGAAATAAAATATCAAAAAGCTTATTGATCAACGATATTATTATCAACAATAAATTCAGAAACATCGTAGCAAATACAACAGAACACAACATCTTCCTTTATCCCTGCATTTCAATTTATGCCCAGAGCAGCAGCAGCCATTGCATTGGAATATTCCCACAAGAAATCATGGACGCATTCCACCGTGCAAAGCTTCCCGGAAGTGATCTCGCGAATACGATAATAAAGTCAATTTGCTTGGCCATTTATTCCAGCATCCGTATGCTGCCTGCAGCAGAATAAAACAACACACACATAGACACACACATACACACTCCATACCAGCACGAGCATGTCAACAGTTCTGCTGTCTCTTTAGCTGCTGCTCGGTGCTGCTGTTTTGCTGTCATCTCATCTAGATTTAGCCCATTTCTTCTCGCTGGCGTTTCTGATGCTGGAGTGGGAACCCACGTGCCACAGTGAAGCGCGCGCTCTTCACATTTCGGTCGCCGTTCGTGTTTATGCAATGCGGTGCAGATGCATAAGATGCTAGTTTTTTTTTCTGATTCCATTTTAAGCTTGTTCCGTTCGTTCCGTGTGCATTCGTTTGCGCTTGCACATTCACATCAAATCAAAGTTCGAATATCAGGCGCGTGCACTCTGAGCGAACGTTTTCCGAACGCGGAGCCGTATTCTCAGCAGGCCATCGTTAGCAACCAGTTTTCCTGTTTCCTTTTCTCGCTCACTGCCGCTGTAAACTCGATGGAGACGCCCAGTAGCTCAACCACATCAGGTCCGGGGGATGGGATGTTGTGAGGTTCTTGTGTGTGGCACAACCACTACTGGCCTACTGTTCGGCATTGCTCTGTTCTGCCGATCCGGGATCCCGGTAGAGAGCGTATTGTTGTGCCGAATGGTCCGATGGGTTGGCGTCGCATACATCTCCATTTTGTGCCAGTGTTTCAATAGCTGATAAGCAACACAATGGAAACCGGGGACAGAGAGAGAGAGAGAGAGGGAGAGAGAGCGGTACACTTGCTACTTCTTCATGCTTTATTTGATTTGTCTGATGCAATGTAGCTAAAAATGGCACGCTTTTGTTCCCCATCATCTCGGCCGGCGTGTCATTACCGTTTAGTGTTGAATTTTACTTCAATGCACATCTTGCGATTGTGTACGTGCGATGTCGGATGTCGCCTTTTTTCCATTCGCTCTACGCTGAATACTAGTGTGTATGTGCGTGAGAGTGTAAGCATTCGTTTCAATTTTCACTGTCCCTAGCAACCGAATGTACCGACACTTGCTTTTCACAGTTGAGCTTGTTTTTTGCTGGTCACGAAACAAACGTTAAAATGCTATTCTGAATCTAGATTACTAAAAAATGAAAAAGAGACAAGAAAAACCACACACACACACACACACACTAACGTTTTTGAGCTTTTTATTTTCCACCATGTTGAGCACCGAAATGTGAACAAATATGTATCCTGTTTAATGTCTTCCTTTGCTCGGTGGTATTCGCTAACTTCAGGTTGCCACTTCAAAAAAACGGACGAAGGCTAGAAAAAATCACCCAAAAATCATTTTATCTTTTTCCTGTTTGATTTTTTGTGTTGCTGCTTTGCTTTCTTTTTTGGCTTACTGTGTCTCATTCTCTCTCTTTCTGTATCTCACTTGATGGCGACAGACTAGCGGACCAATCCGTACGTACGTTTGCGACCGTTGCTATAAAGCCCCCCGGAGGCTTTTGGGTGGTTCGGACGGATTTCGCAAATGTCTCATATGTCACCCGTAAACGTTTCCAGCTTTGAAACATTTGGTCGACACATTTGGACTCGCTATTTCGCTTTCTCTCTCTCTCCGTGGTGGCATTCCACAGGACAGTAAAAGCGCGGGCGATGAATTTCACCGGAAATCCGCGTACGTACAAAATGGGAGAATATTTGGAAATAAAATGAAGGAAATAAAATCGCAGATTTAACCCACTTGTTTCACGGCTTTTGCAACCCACATGCGATGTTCTGCCGGAGTTCACTCTATCTCACAGTGAATAGTGTGCTGGTAGTGGAGCTAACAGTAACATAAAACTCAACCCAAAAAATGTGGAGGACATTGAATTCTTGGTTGTTACCCAACGTTACAATTCCAATTCTAGCTCAATTTACACTAAAAATTCATTTGCCAGCTGGTGCACACCGTTTTGCGGATGGAAATGGGAAGGGTTTTGTGCACACATGCTGCAAGCAAACACACGCTGGCGACTTTCTTTTGTGGTGCATGTAATTGAATTTTCCTCTTAAAATCTCCCAGGTATGTCTGTTCGTGTTTTGATGCCCCATGGCATCTGTGATTATTGCCGATCCGATTCGTCTTAGCCAGGACGGTTGTTCTCCGAATGTGGCCCAGCAAAAGGCAATTAAAAGTTCAAACAAAGCATTTTGCTTGGCATTTGCGGAAAATCTGCCCTCTCTCGATTGTATCGTTCACTTGCGGGATGTAAATAGTGTATTACTAGCAGCATGTTTGTCCTAGGGCACAGTGCTTGCCGTTCATTGCTTCTAGAAATCCTGTTCACTGCGTAGGATTTGTGCACCACCATTTCTCGTACGATTGGGTACGATGTAAAACAAACTGGATTGCGATTTTTACTACATGGCACACGGCACTCTAGCTTCAGCTACAATGTGTGCTCTTTTCGCTAGAATTTATCCCTCATCCACTCACCGTTTTCTGCCACATGCAATCATGGGATAAATGATAATGAAATGCATACTGCATGCGGCACTGCAGTAAGGAAAACAATGTGATATTGCCCTCCCGAATGGCACCGTACGAAACGCACTTGGCAGCAGTATTTTGCGTCCTTTCCTTCCCGTTTCTTTGGCATCATTCTCGATAATCGGTAACATCTTGTCGGTTTTAAGAAGGGGAACAACTTTAGCTCTCCCCGACAAAAAAAGCTGCTAGGAAAAGATACCCATTTATGCTTCCAATTGTCAATAGACACGTGCAGGAAAACCATGGAAAGGAAACGTGGCTCGAAAACTGCCACACAATGGCATCACCAAAAACGATTGCATCTTGATTTAGTTTTGCTTCCTAGCGGACACATGCATCCTACAGCAACCTCGATTGCATATCGTACGAGAATTACTTTCCTTCGTTGTCGAGCAGTCGAGTCGAGAGTACCGGGCGTACGACGAGCAGCTGATGATGATCGCTTGTAAGCTTCCGAACGATTGAACGGCAGCAACGTGAAACGAGAATGATGTCACTTTTGTGCAGCGGCAAACGATACGTATTTTCCCTTTCATAACAAGCAGTAGATTGTCTGTCGGAATTCGATCATGAGTGAAACAATAAATGAAAAGCAGGGAAGGAGTAGCGTTGAAGCAGGTTGCACCGGAAGTCTGCCAGATATCAGCACTCAATGTGTTATGAATGGTAATATTTCACTCTTTTATTACCAGTGAACGGTACGGTAGTGCATGGGTGCAAAATTTGCCACTATTCATTTCGAATATCGATGCCGAAGCGTACCAGATAGGGCAGATGGTTTAGTTTGCTCTGCTTCAAAGGCCAACCATGGGTTGGCATGTTCTTGTTGGGGGAGTTTGATTAAATCGTATTGCTTTGCTGCTATAATTGATTCACTAGGTAACGTTATGGTTTGTATTTCATGATGAAAAACATGAAAATAATATACTACTCAGCATGCCAGTACATCTCGGAAATGGTTTATGAAAATATCGTACTACATCGGCCAGTCGGTCCAAACAATCCTGTCCTGGTTACGGAATGGCAATAAAAAAGTTGTCTTCCAGGTAATTTAAGCACCATTTATTAGAGGAACGGGCTTAAAGAGTCAACTTGATTGAATTTATTCGAATAAGTTTGGTTTGACTTTAGCATTTTTGAAGAAACAAATTGCTTCCATCGAACTAATTCAGCTGAATTATGATTTTAAATTAAAAGCACCCAAAAGTATGCAATTATTTGTTCAAATTTTTTATTTTTATGATTTTTTTTTGTAAAATTTCTATGAAATATACAAGTTTCAAAAGTTCAGCCTTTTTTTATTGAAATTTTAATCAAACACTTTTAGATGATATTTACCCTAAACGGTAACAATTGCTCTTCTGCACACAAATCCATTTGTTTGCCGGTTTAGCAAGCTCCGGTAAAGACTGTTCTGTGAAAATCTAAATAAATATGCAGTACATTTTCCGCGTTGATAGACAGCAGAGCAGCAAGAACAGCGTTCTGCGTACCGTACGGATCATTCTTCAACCGTTACCATTTGCGAATCCACACCACTAGGATTTATGGGTTCGCGCTGGGAAACCGTTTAAAAACTATTTGCTTCTCATCATCATCGTCGTCAACATCTCTTACCGTTACTGACCTGGTAGCTTCTACGGCAACTTAAATTGAAAAAAGTGCATTTTCATCGTGTCGAATACGTGTGCGGGATCATCTGCGAGAAACACCATTTATCATTTTCGTGGAATTAAATTGTTCAGCGATGCATTTCGGAGGGAGCTGCATCTCGAAGTTGACTGCGAAAATGTGAAAACGGGGGGTATTTTTCTACAAACAATCATACATTCAGCAGGCAAACACTTTTCTGAAACTCTTTTTAGGAATGGAAAATTTTATAATTTTCACAGTTTTGTTTCAGAGAATTTAAAAATACACTATTGCTTTAATATAAAGAGAATTTAAAACCATAAAAAACCAAACCAAACCCGGGTAGTAGTAACGCATCAAATCGGATCAATTGATACCCGCACAACCCAAACGGTCCTTTTTGCACCGAGCTATGCCGCAAGGATGTTAATTAATTTTTCATTGTGAAGGCAGCTAATTGATGTCCGCATTAAAATTGATGAAATAACCTCCCCCTTACAGTGGTTGGTTGTGGTGAGGACGTATGGTTTTGATGGTGACGGATGCGATATTCAATTTATGTTATCTTAATTATTTTAAAGCGGTTGACACTTCGCCTACACACTGAACTTTACGACTGGTTCAACAGCCAATATTGATTGATGGTGTGTGCTAATGTGCATAATGGATGTGTGTCCATCAACTCAAATACATTTCCAAAATGAGAAGAGTAGACAATGATGGGAGAGAGGGAGAGAGAGAGAGAGAGAGAAAGTTAAAGCGAAAAGGAATTATCCTCGATTGGTTTTTGTTAGGCGGAGGTTTTTGATGTACTCGCCTGATAGTATGCAACATTTTATAAGCTGTAAGGTTTTTTTTTAATTTGTAATATTTTTGTTCTTGGCCTTTTATTACATAATCTCGGTTTCATACTTCTACACAACAGACCAACAACTATATAAATTGCAGCGAAAAGTAAAAAAAAATTACTTAAATTGCATACCTTCAGGCGTTGCATTAATTCGTTGTAACCACAGTAAAGGTTTTCGCACTACAGTTTCACGATGTTGAAATATTATTATTTACACATTTTCTCTTTATAAAGGTTTATGGGAACTATCTAAAACACAATTGTTTTTTTATTCCGCAGGGAAAAGAAAATTGGTCTTGACATCAACGGCTTTAATGATATTTTTGACGGAAAATTTAATAACAGTGTCTGTCAATCATTTTAACTACAATTTTATTGCCATATCAATAACCTCAACTCGATGAGAATTCCATGTAGAAAAGGCTAGTCAATGTGTCCAAGGATCATTTCAGGTGTCCAATTATATCTATTTCGTCGATGTTGTTCTGCATGCATTCAAAAATTGCATACTTTCAGGCGTTATAAAGCCGAATTTTTACAGTCGATAAGATATGCGTAAACCAGTACTCTACATTGAAAATAATTAAGATTTTCCTCTTTAAACTCCATCTACATTGTAAATCTATCAGAGCAACAACTTCAACGTAACGTTATATTTTACCTTTTCCTAAACAGCTTGCTTGAGCCTCATAAGGGCTCGCCGTACTCCGAGTAGAACACTGATAAAGAAACTCAATTCCATTCCACTTTTCGGACAGCATTCATGCCTCCACATTTGATGCCGACTGTGCTGCATGCGGTCCGTACCGAGAAAAGGGTACGTTCCTGTCGAGCGGAAATGAATCCGTTCTGCAATGCCACTACTGTCTACGAGATACGAGCATTCAGCTTTCGAAAGAACTTGAGCAGCAACAGCACAAACAAAAAATCTTCACACACAAGCACACACATACAAACGTTGCAAACGAGAGCACATACGCCCAACCAAAACGGATACCGACCATTCTCGTAGCGGTACGCATGTTGTAAGCCCACGTCCGTTCCGTTCATGGCAGTTTCGAATGATCGGTTCGACAGTTCGCTGAAGTTCTTTTCGAAACCTTTCGAGTGTTACATGCCGGTTTTCGTGTGTAAGACGGCACACTGCCGAGACGTACTATTTGTTCGATGTTCGGTGTGTGTACCGACACACACACACACTCGCACTCACTCACACGTATACGTGAGCACCGATACCACTTCCTCCCGCCTGTACCGAGAGACTTCCGGGTTGCGGAATTCCGTCTGGTTCGATGTCAATGATGAAGTGCCTGGACGTGGTCGTGGTACTTGAGAAGTGTGTGACTATGCTGGCGAGCAGCACGGCGATGGCTGACGATGGCTTTCAAGTGGGTAAACTGTGCTGGAAGGTTTGCGTTGTGATTTCATGTAAGCTGGCGGAAGAATCGTAATATTGATTTAGAGCTTCATTCGGAACCGCCGATCGATCCGGTGCGATCAGGGCATACGGTAGTGGCACTGTTTTGGAGCACATCCTTCAAAATCAGAAGCGTTAGCTCTTCCGTATTCAGTTTGCGTAAATCATTCGTAATAGCAGTGCTCTTGCGTCGGGCGGGTGGAAGATTGTTAAAATTCTATTCTAGTGGTAGAATCCCATTATGGAGCCTTGGATGTTAGATATAGTTAAACTCCATTTACTAAAATAATGTTTGTGAAATTATTTTTGTTACATTATTCAGTTTATAGCGAATTTTGGTTGAAAAAAACGCACGCCCTTGTCGATGAAAAAACTACCAAATATACTTCAAAATTCAGTCACCGTGAACGACGGCCCACAACGCCCGCACCGGAATTCACCAGTGATCATAAACAAGAAAGTATCGACAACGCTTTAGCACGCCGCTGGTCATAAAACCAGACCATAAGATTCATGTACATTGTTCCTCTTTGCAAACATATTGAAGATTTATGAAGCTAACGCCGGTGGTTCCCGGTACCGCATTGACCGCCCTACCCACAGAACGCTCTGGCTGCGGTCATTGGCTAGCATTTTCGGTGGGTGAGAATGTTCAACGCCTTCGAAGAACTTACTCGGCACGTGCTGTCCTTGTCGCTACTGTCCCTTAACCCTTCCCCTGGTTCGCATGAAACATTGCCATGTGTAGTACCAAGTCAAGCGATGGCATCAGGTTTTTCGACCCAGAAACCTACGACGGTACGTTACCCGAAATACCCACCTCCCCAGAACCTGCTGCTTGGTGTGGGAGAAACTGTAAACCAGACAAGGGCTTTTTTTGCTATTCTTCCTCCATTTTATTACGCTTCAGTGTGGTGGGGCAAAATTTGGGGCTCGCGCAATGTAGTCCAGCGTAGCGGTGGCGGCTTTACGGCGGCCATCGTCATAAAGCAATTTCGCTGACGGGTGAGAATAAATTAGATGAAGTGCTTTCGTTTGCCACCGTGCCTTTAAAGAGCAAACGCGTGTGCGTATTGCACACTTTGCTTACTCGAAATGAATTAGAATTAGAATTCGAAGAAATGGGTCATTCTGATGTACATTAACCAGCCACTAGCCAGGCTTTCCGTAGTAAGCAGGATTGGACCAGTGGCATCCAGCGTTAAAGTGCCCTCTGCTAAAGGCGTGCTCAAACATTAAACTTTCTTACCAAGAAAGTGCCACTAAGCACCCACCGCTGAACTCAATTCAAGTGCCGGGTCTCTTGAAGAAGCGAAACTTTCCTACCATCGCCACATGCACATGAAGCGTGAACATGCGCTCCGGTTTCAACGGGCACTCCGGTTTCGGAGTGCGAGAGTGTTTGTGGCTTGCATAGTTGTTGTGTGTTTTTTTTTTCCTGGTGAGGTGTGAGCTGTGGCTTGAACCATGCCCCGATGGTCGTAGATCATCTCCGGTGTTGATCGGTTGTTTAATGGACGTGCTGGTGCGATGTTGTTGCTGTTGCTGTGACGACAGCATCTTTAAGAAGCTTTCCAAGTGTGTTGTGCTGTTAGCCTGTGGTTGGACTGCAACTTGGCAACTAAATATGGGAGTCTTGAGTGTGTGGACGATTCCGGGAGGGTAACATGTTAGAGCTTCTGGAGCTTTAATTACGTTGTAGCGTTTGGGCACCGTTAACGTTATGCTTTAAATTACCAATAGATTTTTCCAGCAAAATAAAATTGCTATCTCGAACGGTAATCGATACAAAAAAAAACCTTTTCCAGGCTCCAAAAAGGATCAAATAAATAAAGCATACCATCATCCCCACTGTTGCCATTAGAGAAAAACACTTTAAAAAGAAAATAACCATCCATCCCCGTTACGCATACTTCTCCTACCTCTTTCTCTCTTTCAAGGAGGAAAAAAACACGATAACGCAACCCATTTAGGATCGAAATCGAGATTCGATGTCGACGCGAAAGCCGGAAAAGCGACTTTTCCAAATGCTTTTAAGTGAATTAAAAATCACTTTCTGTCCGAACGGGTTAACCGTGCGGTGTAAATAAAAATAAATGTTGCCAGCTTTTCCCCCATTCTCCTGCCGCTCCTTTTCCTCACTCCGTCTTCGGTTCATCCTGTATTTCCTTCTGCTGGACGCTGTCAATGTTGTAAAGCTGCCGAACATCAAATGGACACCCGCGTTGGTGTCGTTGGTTGCCGCATTCGAGTGGTGTTTTTCTTTCACTTTGAATTTGCTTCTGTGTCATTTAATCCGGAAACACGGGTTGCAGATTAGAGTTGCCAGTGCTGATGGCACAGGATTAGCGTGGATCACTGTTATTTAGTGTAACTTGGAGATTTTAAAGCGATTTGGTAAAACACAATTGCCTAGACGAAGTTGGCAGCAGTTAAATAAAGTACATTTCACTCAAAAAGTTGCAGGAAAGGTTTTAACATTGTGTCGTATAATTTGATTGTTTTTCTTTTTTCACGTTACGGTTTGTGAGGTCACACCTGTCACATTATTACTTATTAGACTTTTCAAAATGATACTAAGATTGTTATAATAGAGCTAAGGTTGGTGTAAATTGAGGTTCACTGAGAAGCCGACTACGGCATTTCGACTTTAAGTATTCTGAACGTCTCAACAACGAATTCTATTGGTACATGAAACTAAAGCGGCTTGGCCTCTTCGATTACAGTCTCTAAACAAATACGGACCATGACAGCTCTCCCTCTCTTTTTTCTCTCTCTCTCTCTCTGGAGTCCCTGGAACGTCGTACGATCTTTTGATCACGCGATGAGGCTATGACAATTTGAGCTCGAGAATACACGAGGTCTCCTAACAGATAAGTCGATTTGGTGCTTTGGAAACGAAAAGCCATATACTACAAAGTTTCTTTGAATATGAGCTCTGTGAGCCTGGGTGATGTGAGTGCTTCAACTATGAGGACTAAAGGTAGAGATTGTTTGGAGGATAAGGCTTCTCCAAGTATACCTCACCCGGAAGAGGCGTTTAGATGAGACTTGGACCAAGTTCTTATCTGTGATTAACTATTGCATAGGCACAAACTTTAATAGAAAATCTTGGCCCACTTATTGGCTGAAAAATTCCACGATACACCAGCTAGTTAAAGATTTTTCCGTGACATTGTGGTGAGTAATCTGGCTGAGATTCCTGTTTATTATGCGCCTGTAGATTCCACCCAGCCGGGACGCCGGGACACACATTCACGGCTCTAATTCAGTGCACGTTTGATGGAGCATGAAAAATTCGTTCCTCTAGCACCCCCTCTCTCATTCCTGCCCGTTCCATGCACCACCTACGGTACGCAGCAATGTGGTTGTGAGTGTATGTGTCTTGCCCGTAGAAAGTCACCATTGATTTTTGTGTGGTACTTGGCACCACCGCGCTGGGCGTGGGCCAAGAGCAAACCCCATCGTGCAGCAAAACTTTGAATCGAAAGTATTTTTCTACCTCATCATCATCCGTCACATCGCTATGGTGTTGTTCTATGGCGCGTTTTTTCTTTAAATTTTTTCATAATAGCAGCACCAAGCGTTAGAGAAATGGTGGTGAAAGTAAAGGGAAGGAAAAAATAAAATTGTTTCACAACATTACCGCACAAAGAAAAAGGAAAAGCAGGGGACCTGCATTGGAACGGGAAATTGAAAGTGATTGCTGCTTGGCATTGTTTATCAGTGAATGGGGTGATACTGCCAGCCACGGTAGCACCATGTTTTGAAGTCAAAACCCTCACCCAATGCGAGGGTTTTGTTTGTGGGGAAGAAATAAAAGAAATAATGTACAAAGGAAAAAAATGAGGAAACACTTTTTCATCGGATGAAGGAAAAACAAGGAACCGTTTGAGATCCCTTTTACCACTCTCGCCACACTTCACAACGCATGGGAAGGTTGAGTGTGTGCGCACAAATATTTGAACTTAACTTTCATGTCACTTTTCTGTCAAAAGTTAACCTTTAAAAGAGCGCCCTTCCAACAGTCAATGCCATGTGCCACGGGGGTTTTGATTTATGTGACACCTGCACAACATCACCATTTTTTTCTGGCGCTTGCTTGCTTTCTTCCTGTCGTGAGCTTCACTCGTAAGGTTGCCGGACCACCATCGATAAGCCAAAGGCCACATCGCGCCGGTGAGCGCACAAACAAAACGAGAAATAAACAAAAGTCTTCTAAAGTATTCCTCTACTACACTACCCATTTCATGTGCTTCCTCGTGAAGGAAACTTTTCAAATGAAAAAAGGGGGAAAATTAATCCTAACAAAACTGAAAATTAATTACCCAACTCATTACCTTCGTTTACTTCCACCTGGTTTTTTTCCCGTTCTTCCCTTGGTTCACCACGAACTTGTACACACTCGCTTGCGCGAAAAATAAATTAAACCCCTTTCTCGAAAGCTTTAAGCGCAGCAAACCGTTGTGTGTCCCTTCACACAACAAGCGGACATGAAGCACCAGTCGAAAAAGTCAAATGCCAACACTTGTTGCTTGTCAACCTTTGAAAATTGTTCGTATTTCGGTCCCATTCCTTTCCCCACTTCTCGTCACAAACTCGCAACGGAAATTGAAAAACGTCGTTTGACTGCCTGCTTTTGCTTGCAACACCGTCGGTAAGAGCGGTGTGTTTGATTTTTGAGTGTTTGATTGGCCACTCGAGCAACGCAACTGATGCAACTGACATTTTTCCCTTTTCCGAAAGACGCGCTCAACAATCGGGAGACGCTTCCCGCGTAAGTGCACGTCAATAGGGAAGCCGGTAACCATTTTGCTGCGAAACGCGTTGCAGAATAAGGTAACAGGTACGGGGAAATGTATTGATGTTTGATGGCGTGTATAAGCATGCAGAATGGGACTTTCCATCACGAAAGAAGAGAACAAAACATAAAAGCACACGAAACACCCTCTACTGTGTGCGCTCAACCAAGCGTACAGTTTACCGTTGGCATCATAGCGGCTTCCGGGTTTGTCGCTGAAGAATGGTGTTGTGTCAAAATGTTCCCTGTAGAAGGTGTTTTTCCTTATTTTTCGTACCGGTTTTTTTTTTGCTCCGTTGCTGTCCTGTTCAATCTTTCCACACACAACATCACGGGGTGGCACATTTTCGACACGATAGAAGCGATAGAATTCCTTTGCCGAGAATTTCGGTGTGAAAGCAAACGAGCAAGCAGCCAGCGAAGAACAAATAACTGGCTGGCAGGGTACATAATCGCCAAATCGAATACCTTCACTCTCTGGTCGCTGAAGAAGGTGCTGTAGGTGCTCCTGTGGCAGAACGATAAACAAGTCAATTGATTTTTGAAGTAAGTAAGGTCGACCCGCACAAGCTGTCTTGTGTGAAGCGTTTGACTGTTAGTTGAAAATATTTTGGCTCCTTCCCTAAAAGCGGGCAATGGAACGCGGAGCAGATGGTTCGATAAAGTGCCATTCCGTAACGCTAAGCGGTTGAGGTAAATATCGTACGCTTGTCTGCGGGGAAATGGGCATTGAAAGGTGGCAAGGAACTCAAACGTGGCTGCAGTGCAATGAATGGTAAATTTTACAGCGATCAAAGTGATATTAAGTTTCGTGTAGTTTATGTTTGGTCTCGAATCCTGATAAAGCTACTGAAGAACGCTTTGCGATTAAAGGATGGAGAAATCATTTTTTGAGTGATAGCGCCTGAAGCTATGCAATAAAAGTATTAAAAGGTTTTTTATTTAACAACTGACCTTTGAATATCAGTCCGTAATAATTAATTAATAAAAATAACTTAACTTTAAATGAATTATTGGATTGCGCTCAATTTTTATCAACATGAATTCAAATAGATTTTAGAGTACAGTTTTAGTATGTTTTATTAAACAGGCGATTGCATACTTTCTGCCTTTTATGAACCTGCGAGTTTTAATATTCAGGAGTAATTATCAACCATTTTGTAAAATTTGCGATTTTAATAGAGTCTACCTCTACTCCAAAGCCCTGCAGTGAAAAGAAATAATTTAAAAAATTCTAATTAGTTGGGACGCGTAGGAATTACTTAAAAATTCATTTTACGCCAGAATTGCTTCTACTACCTTTTTTGTCGTTGTGCAGTGGAACATTATCCTGTCACGATGATGTACCAACCGTTCAACACTATCCTTAGGCCACTTATCGTACCTTGAGCGAGCAGCGCTTCAAAAACTGACCGCCCTTATATTATCTTGCCATTGCTGCACTGAGCAGCACACAATTATGCCGTCAATTACTGCTACACACAGGAGGAACGGGCAGCCGATGCCGGGTAAGGCTAGTTTAATTAAAGGCTCGACTGTGTGGTGGTGGTATGTGTGTGGACAGCTTGACAGGAAAACAGGCGCACCGGTGTGAGTATTCATTTAGAGCAAAAGATAAGGCACTGCACCGTTCGCTGTAAAAGCGTGATGATATCGTTTCTTTTTCCCAAAGACTTCTTGAACGGTAATCGGTGAGCAGGTAGGGAAAAACGAAATGGAGGTCCTCCTCCCTCATCTCCGATCTCCAAAACAACGCACACCGAGGTCAATGGGACGAACGGGCTTTTCTACTGCAATACGATACAACAACTCGCACCGAGTGCTACAACCTCGGAAGCAAAAAAGGCTGCATAATTGCAAACCCATTACGCTGACATTTCCCGAACCTCAAGCATTCATCGTGCTCGAGAGGGACGGCACGTTGGTGGATAGTGTGCCACTTCCGGCCCCTCCCCCGTGCGGAGTGCATTTTTCCGTGCACTTTTGCTCGTGTAATGGTCTCACATGCGCAAAAAACGTGCCCTGCCAGGAAGCGTGATTCTGGGGCATAAATTTATTGTTCTCGGTTCCTTTCGCAACCGGCAGCCGGTCTGGTCGAGGGCCATCAAGTTGGTCAGTGGAAGGCGTGCGATGCCGCAAACTAGGAACTAGCTCTTGCAGTCCACTTGCATTGTGCACTGTATTGTGTTGGAAAAGTGCAAGGTGCTTCTAGCGTCCTTCTAGAGTGTTTCGAATGTGAAGCGTAGTGTGGGATGAACAAATCGTTTCTTAATTTGTGGCCTTTTTTGTCGGGTTGCGAACAACAACTTGGATTACTTTTAAAGGGCTGAAGACGAACACACAAAATTGAATAGAAACATTAGTAACCGCATGAGAAAGTAAAACGGAAAGAAAAACGGCCCCTTAATCTATGCAATCCGCCTTACACTACAGTACGAAAAAAGCATCATACAGGCGCGAAAGATAAGTGACCAACGGCAGAGCAAAATTCAATCAATTCACCTAAACTGAAACATTTTGACCCACCGACCGACCTACCAGCGCATTGGAATAATGTCCAACTTCCCCGTTGGCGGAAGATAACTCAATAGGAAAAACACGGACACGGAAAAATATGCCATTTGCCAAGCCGGCACGTTAGAAAACAAAAGTATGCCACCGAAGGCGCTTTTTCCAATAAAAATGGAAATTGGCCTCCAAAACGTTTTGGGCGGGTGTTTACTCCCGCAGCCCCCCCTGTAATCGCGTATCGCCGAATAATCGTTACAGACAGACACGGAGGAAGACATGGACATGGCCACGGGTGCTTCGAAAGACGGACCTCGAATTCCGTCGCGCGACACCGCTGCGGACAACATCGTTTACCGCTGCTACTACCTTTGATCATTGGTTGTATTAAAATAGCAATTTCCATACCTTTTCACTGTTCTGTTTCGTCAGCACCAGTGGCCCGATGTTTTGGTTTTATCATCCGATTTGACCTCCGTCTTTCGCCTCTTCTGTTTTTGCTTTCCGTAGGTACTTGTTCCCTAGTTGCCCTGGGTCATTTTCCGTGAATCCATTCAGCCGGTGTGCAGTGCTGCGGTAAGTTCAAAGGAATTATGCAGAACAGTTCCGGGTTTGTGTTCGTTTCGTTTTTGGGCCCGCTAGGATTTTGGCACACACAGCAACTCTAATACTTGAGGGCTACTGCTTCAATTAAAGCAATATGCTGCTGTTTTGTCCGCATGGCAATGGTGCTTCCGTTGTGCTTTGCTGTGTTTGATATTGGATTTGGTGTAGGCCAACGAATCAATGCTGGAAGCAAAGTGTTCGATTAATCGCTTTTTCCAAGCGTTTCTTAATTAAACTTCATTCGCTTTCGCCTGGTTAAGCATTCCCGGGAATGATTGACAGTTTGAGCTGTTTTGGGGAAGAAATAAGTAGGAGAGACATGGGAGGGCAGAAGGATTGAGGACTAGATTGAAAGAGTTTGATTGGAATTTTTATATTAATTATATGCCAGTTTTGTGGCATTAATTAAACAGTTCCGTGAACTTGGTTGGAAATTTGATCGTTGGCAAATTCATTTACCAATTGCATTTCCAGTACATTGGGGCTTATTTCAGTACGATTGTTATTTTAAATTTTTCTTATCCTTTATGTTGAGTTTGTGATAAAACAATGCTAAGTTTGTGATTTAAAGTACTCCTACTAATATTTTTATTGTCTCCACTGCATTACATTCGTACATCTGAGCATCACCTATACCGCGAACCAATTTCCGGCTCACGAAGGAAACAAAAGTAAAATTTTTACGATTTACGAAAATTCGTTCTTTATTTGCTTTCGCCTCTTTGATTTACATACGAACGTTCCCGGTTCCAGGGGCAGGCTTAGCTTACCCCCCCCCCCCCCCCCCAGCACAACGAACGAATCGGTGTAACGGATTATTTGTCTATGGTGCTATGTGGCTTCACTTTGCATATACACATGTGAAAGACATAAAATTTATGGATTATGTAAATTATGTGAAGCTCTTCGTTTAAAAGCTAGAATCTCGTACTCTAGCATCCACGTTCGAGAGCTTTTGCACTAGCACGGGATGGGTTTTATTGATATTTTATATCGGCCCCAGAACAGATACAGAGTGGTGCAAGTGAAACAAATCTTTCATGAGCCGTAAAATATTCTAGCCTTTTGTGTGTATATGTGTACTGTTGTACTACTTTAAAACAGAATATATTTTTCTACAAAAAAAAAAAAAAGATAAAGCTTTTATCGTTACCATATCCCGACACCGGGAGCTATCACGTAGAATGGTGGTATAGTTGCAAAAAAAAGAGAATTAGCTATGAATTCCATCAATTTATCATCCACTTTATACATTTAAATGCAAAAATGCTAATGGTGGTGGTGAGCTTTTTTTTCCTAGTGGTCGCTCTGCAGTTCCCAAAACCCATTAACCGCTGCACCGCTGGGTGTAAAAAGCTCTTATCGGATAAGGCAGGATAAATGGCATTTATCAATCACAATATTTTGGTGGCGTAACAGTGTAACGTATAAAAAAACTGATAGTGAGAGAGAGGGACAGAAGAAGGAGCGAAAGTTGTCAAGAGAGTAAGAGAGGAAAAGCACCACAAAACATCATGGTTTCATGGCAGGGGTTTTTATTTTCGATTATGGACAGGTCGTCCATTTTCCCGCTGACCGATCTTGACATCTACTCGGGCTTCATCCCTTTCTATTCCCACGCACCCTCCGTTTTCCTTTCTTCTCTCCCCATCTATTCGTATCCACATTCGCAGAAACAAAAACCCTACTCAGCTTTGGGCCGGGTATTTAGAGCAATCACATTCGATTCGAACTTCTCAATCGTGACATTTTGTGGTTTTGCCGGATGCCCGGATGCTGGTGCTGCTGCTTTAGCACTTCACGACCATTCGATAGCCACTCGCTTGTGGTACGAGCTTTACCCTGCAGCAGATGGTTGCATGTAGGGTGAGCAAGGGAAGCAAACAAGCCTATCCGCCTGCCTGTCTGCCATTGCCCTAAGCTGCCATTACCGTGACGGAACGTGTCTTTGATCTTCTACCTTTGCCGCTCACAGTTTGATTGATGGAAAGTGGAAATCTTTCCGGATTTTATTCGGTACGCTTTTTTCACCACCCCAATCGTATTTGCTCCCGTTTTATTCGATTCCATGTGTTGGACGGGGTTTTGCTTGGTTTTGTTTCATTTTGAGCCGTGGGGAAATGCTTCCTGTTCTGTTTTGTGCTTTTAACAGTATCAAAAATATTGCAAAGAACGAGATCCAATTTATATTGGACATTCTTTGAGCACGAGGTATTTTATTTCGAAGAATTTACGTCACTCGAAATCGAAGTAAAAAGTTAGTTGTATAAGGAGAAATTAGTGAAAAACAAGTACTTTAAATCGTATCATCGCTTTCCGCCGTCTGATAAGCATTGAGATTAATCAATATCAACAAAAACGTTAAACAGTACTCCTCAATCTCCTCGGGCTGGAAATTGGACCCGTTCAACGATGTGCAGAGTGGGCTTAAAGTTGACATGCCGTTTCGTTTGATCAGTTCTGCATGCTTTCAGCGTCAAAAGTCAGCTTATTTTCTTCCCGCAAAAACCTTCACCCCAAACCAAAAAAAAGTCCAGCAAGGAAATTGTTTTAGCAAATGTTTACCAACCGTTACAAAGCGTTCCCTTAAAAGATGTCGACTAGAACGATCTGGTACGGTGGGTAACGGTTCTCGTCGTGACAGGGAAACCTTTTCCACGGAACGGACCCATTTACGACTTGTGTTACGCTACAAGAATTCGGCTGAAAAGCAACTGGGAATCTGTTGCGGCCCAGTTCAATGTTGCCTACCCCAACGGAACTTCAATTGAAGCTTTGCGATCAAGCGAAGCGTGATTGCTTCAAATTGAACAGATATGAGGTGAGAAAGGAGCAAGAGAAGAGAGAGAGAGGGAAGAGACGTAATCCCGTTACAGCTGAAGGGCTATTTGCGACTTCTGAAACGTGTGCATACGTTTGGAAATGATTTGCTGACTGACAGAAGGTCGGTACATCGCCCGTACGGTAAACTATCTTCGTAATCGGAGAAACTCATCTATCGCGATTTGCTTGCTAGATAACGGTGCATATGATTTAGTTCGGCTTTCTCTCCACGGGTACGTTCATTCCACGATGTTTTGCAGAAGGTGTAAAAGTTAAATGACCGAATGCATCGAAGCGTTCGGTGACCATTGCATTGCATTATTGAATAAATCATGAAGAAATGATTTAATTCAGAACATAAATACATAAGCAAATATGATACTGAGCGTCGCTTACTATAATTGTTCATTTAAAATCCAAAAATGTCTTATGAACAATTTAAATTTAATAATTATCATTGACTATCTAATTTCAAAACCACCTTAAATCACCTTTAAAGCTCAATAGAACGCTATCACCGACTAAACGATTTGAACCATCTCACCAAAGAGCATCTCCCTTCGTTCACACCGAGCGCTTGCAATACCAAATTCGTCATTGGCCCCAAATGGAAAGGAAAAATGTCAAAGGTTAAACGCGTTGCGAGATAAATTGCAATCAATTTTCAATAATACTTCATCCTTTTAAAATGGCAGGAACGTCCATTTTCCACCATTCGGTTAGCGTTGGTGTTTGAAGATTGTCGGTGCAGTTTTGTGTGCTCTTTTTCGACGCTATTTAACCCACGTTCAATTTAAACAGTTTCGAGCTATTTTTGCATTCCCCACCCAAGCTGCATTTCTTTTTATGGTGGCAGCTAGGAGAAAAAAAACTATCCTCTCACGGTTCGACGACGCTGATAGGGGCAAACTTTAAGGATGCTGTTGCAAAACATTTGTCCCACGGTTCACGTTCTCAACACCAAAAGGACACGATGAAAGTGGCAAAGTGGTTGTACAAACTGGTGTCGGTGTTTTGGTATCACCCGTTCAACGATGCTTCGGTCTGGTCTGGGAACAACCATTTGCCTTTTTTTGACGGTTTTTTCTTTCTTCTCCCATCTCACTGGATCTCTTTCGTTTGCTACCGGTCGAATCTGGCCCGCTAATCGTTACGGGTATAGTCTGAAAAATTACGACATTTGCATTAAATGCGAGATTCATTAGTAGTGCCCCGTTTCTGGAGAGTGCACGGTGCAAATCTGAAGACGGAAGCCATAAGCTGCCATTAAAATAAATTGATTTTTCAATACCTTCGACGACAGCCAGCCATAATCGGTATCGGTTTCAAACTGGTGGCATCGTTTTTGCTCCATCTTCTTCCTTGTTGTTTTTTGTCTTCGAAAATGAGTTTTTATCGTTCACTCCGTAGATCGAAGGCTTTTTAGGTTACGAGGACAAACGTGAATGGACATTGAACCGTAAACTAGGTCCGACACGTGCTTTGTGAAAGAGCCATTCTCAGGTCGAGATATTTGCATCAAGCCATCGAGACCTTCTCGGTGCGAAGGTGCCCCGAGAAAAGACGTTTCACAATAATAATTGTCCTAATTTTCCGGACGGGGGTTCCAACAAAAAGGCACATCTCGAAGAATTTATTTTTTCGTTTTTCTTTACTGTAATCGAATTGTTGTCCTGCGAGCCAAACACTCGAAAAGACGATGATAGTGGAGGACCAGGCCTGCACTATTAGCATTCCAATGAACTGTAATTACGAAGGCAAGGAAAACACCAGAAAAGCCACCAGAGGCCCAAAACAAAGCATTTGCTGCGATGTTTGCCGAAGATGGGCCTAGCTAAAAGGGAAAGAAAGGATTGGTTTTCCTTCGTCGATACGGTAAGAATAGGTAGGCATTTTGAGCGTAACCCCTCGAGGGCGGATTGAACGGCACAATTGGCATTCCCGTCGTGCCCGTCTCCAATTGCGTAATTCCCGGCGTCCCTTGAGGCCGTTCGTTTGTTGGCTCTTCATCAAACCATTCCAGCCGACCGAATCCACGAACGCGCTTCCTTATGAAACGTGACATAAAGACTCTAGTGTCTAGTTGAGGATGGGTTGGTTGGTCTGGTTTCACTTTTCACGGGAACGGGAACGCTTTTTCCCGCCACAGCCCGTGTGTCGTTACTTTCACTCGTTCCAGCACAGCCCAATTACGTGGCACTACTTCGAGCGTTAAGGAATCTATTGTTTTCGATGAGAAGGAGAGAGAGAGAGTGAAAAAGACAAAATATACCAAGGATCGAAACATCGGTCCCTAACGAACCCGAACGAATGGTAAACGTGTCCCTAAACAAGGGCCACCGAATCGTGATGGCATGCAGGTCCAATGAACGGGATGAAATCTTCATAAACGTTATCATTAATATTACGGTTATGTTCGCGGTGTAAGGGAGAATGCGAATTCGTTACCGAGGCTGGCGTGCGAAACGCTTTAACCAGGAAGCTGCGAAATATGGACGAGATGCTCTGTGTTTTGCGTCATAGAAGACCTAGCGTATACGGAAAGATCGATGTAAGCGATGAATTAAAGTCACATTTTGGCATAGGAACATGCAGCTTTCCGTTCGGGGAAAATCGATAGAACTAATGCCAATGGCTATTTATATCTTGATTATTATTTATTAGGTTGCACGGTACTGCCGCGAGTAATAAAATAAGATATATTTTCTATACTTTAATTCAAACCATTTCGGACCTAACCATCATCGAAATGGTTATTTGAATTTTGACGAGGAAATTCTTTAAAATATTAAAATGAAATTACAGGGGAAAATCACAACAATCTTTCTTCTTTATTTTCCTTGCTTTAAAATGGAGACGCATGGTGCCTGGTATAGTTGAACGCTTGTTTGGTTAAAAGTAATATTTTTTAAAGTTCTGAATGTTAGGCTTAAAAGTTGACAAACAGTTTTTTATATCGATTTTCGATTTTATAAACCTTTCAGATGTGTTTCACTTCCACTAACAAGAGACGTGCGTTATGGTTCATGGAATCAAAATTGTTTTGCATTTCTATTATAAGATTGGGTTAATTCAAAAAAAACTTTTATGGAATTGCAAGTTATATTTAGCACCGGCTCAATTGTACATTTCAAAAGCTTTTTTAACTTTACGCCTCATTTTCACCTCGACCGCATGGAGGCGCCTGGTACCTGGTGCGCCCACACGCAACTTTTCAATGAGTTCATTTGTACCACGCACTCACTGCACACAAAGTTAGATAACTCCTTTTTCCCTTAGCGCAGCTGAGTGTGAAATGTTTTTGCGAGTGTGTATGTGTATCGCCACCAACGCAAAGTGCCGACCGACCGATGTTGGCACAATCGTTGCCGTTATGCATCATTTAGCAAGTCAAATTTGGGACGCGTTACACCATTTGCCAGCTGCACAACATTACGATGCAAAGCGGCTGCTTGCCGTCGAATTTACATGCCGAATGATACGTGCACGGAGATGTAAACCAGAACCAGCACACAATTAGCATTTTCACCGACTGCGTTTTGCTTTGCGTTTAAAGCATGCGTAGCATTCGTGGCAGCCAAACGGCGTTCGGCAGCGATAAGCCATCTTGTGTTGATGAGAGCCCAGCGCTTTATTTTGAATTGTAATTTAGCTTCGTTTTTAACCTTCTTATGTTTTAGCTTGAATGCAAATGATGCTAATAGGTTGTAAACTGTTTGAAACATTTGTGGTTGATTTGGAATTAGTGAGCAGAGATTAAATTACAATATTTCACAAACCCAAATGTCCAAATGCAGATAAATAAATGTCCATTTAGTTTCAATATTGGACCAATTACTTCTCCGGCGCAATAAGCTGTATTTGAACGTTCCCTCACTAAACACGTCAACCAATTCTTACGCGATAGTTTTCCCTTGCGTAAATATTGCCAACAATTATTTGTGCCCATAACTATTTCCAGCCGTCCTGTAGGAATTCTCCCCTGGGAATATACTGGGAAATGTATAATAAGCCCCAATTATAGGACAGCGCAAATACCGTGCCATGGTTAGCCAATGACGCCCGGGGTAAAGAAATTTAAAATGTAAATAAACAACTCGTTTGCTATTGCGTTCCACGGTTGGATGGTGAACCACCTAAAGATTCCACCATTCGAACAGCATTGGTATCAACTGGAAAAAGGAAACTGTACCCGTGCTTCCTGTACGTTCCATCGGTTTACAATGTTAAGGCTGCTGTTGCACGGTGTTGGGATCGAGTCTGTCGTCAATTTTGCCCGGCCCTAATGCTGGCAAAGCCTCGCCCTGGACAAGGGTTGGTTCATGTTTACGGTTCATAATTTAGTCCCGTTAACGTTCCTTTCGTTCCGTTTGCGTGTGTCAAACGGTCCAAGGGTGGAGCGGTACTGATTTTAAACTGTCCATGTCCAGCGAGAGTGTAGAGACAGTGAGGACAAATTGTGTCACATTTGTTGTGGAAGGCAAATGGTACGGAGCCCTTGGGATGGGGTGTTACTGATCCTATTGGACGTTGAACGTAGAACATTTCCAACGAGATTGTCATCTTTACTGTCAGGGACTGTTTCAGATATTGCTTTTGAATGAAGGTAGTGTCGCAATTTATTTTAGCTTCGAAAATTGAATATTGGTGGTAGCAGTTGGAGAAGGTTCATTTATTCAAATAAGCTATGCTTGATTTGCTCTTAACTTTTTATGAAAATGATCCTCAAACTATATTAAAACCTTATCTATCATGCCAAGCAATATTGTAAACCATTAAAAAGAGCAAAAATTTGGAAAAATATCTGCTAAAAGCACTTCATTACTCTTATTAAACGGTGCGCTTATAATGAAATCTCCGAGAGCAAAAACGTAAGCTCCAATGATCCCTGCAGAAGCTCTCGATGAATCATTATTTTATTGCTTCTCCTTTCGGCCCTGCTTGAGTACATTTGATTATACTAATTAAAGGCTCGTTGGTTTTTTTGTTGCCTCGCTTTTGATAAAGTTCCACGTATGGGCAGCAACAAGAAAAAAAGAGCACCAGCACGAATGAGAAATGGTTCAAAAGGGTAATAATTGTGTGAAGAACGTTGATTAAATCGTCAATGAATTCTCACGTTCCAGGAAGGACGAATTCGCATACTGTGCAAACTGTGCAAATGATTTCACGTTTCACTTTAATGGGGGTTTTCGGACGGTGACCAGAGCACGTACTTGGGGTGGAAAAACTGGCCAGGATGATTTTCATAAAATATTAATATTTATTTGAAAATGCGATCACAATTGAGCGACCGAATGGAAATTTATCAGCTACACTTCATTATTGGTGCATTTCGTTTTGATCCTTACTGTATATTTGCAGTTATTTGCATTAAATTTAATATGCATTTTTAGTAAGTTCATTGGCTCTATTATATACAACAATATTCTCAAAATAAGTCCAAAGTTCCTCTGAAATCAAAAGGAAATCACCATCCAAAATAATAATACAAATATTCATCAAAACCACCCCAGAATTCAAATCCAAACACACTCACCATGAAACGTCATCACTTTCCGATCGTATTCCCTAATCAATATGTTATTCGAGAAAGGAAAGGATCGATCCGTGCAAATACTACACCATACGGTTTCGCTTTTCTCTAATTTCATGAGTAAATAACATTACAACATTGGGGAAAACTAGGAAAAGGTCAACCTTCCTCATCCGCAGGCCAAAAACCAAATCTTTCGGATTATCATACTGTGACCGGTGTGGGTATGGGAAAAGGCGGCACCAACTGTGGGTGCCGGCCGGACGATGGGGTTTTTTTTTCAGATCAAATCGAACCGTTTCACATACGCCCGAAGCTGAGAATCTTGTTCAATCAGACCTTGATTCAAACAAATGTTCGAACCATGGGGCCATGAACCCATGCACGTTGTAGCCGGGAGTTGAGCTAGTGAAAAGGAAATGTTGATTTTTTTCCAAACCCTGCAGCGTCCTCGTTCGTCGGACGTTAAATCACAGTAATGTAGCTGGGAGAAGCTTGCTTTGTCTACTCTTTCTCCTCTTCTCGCTCAGCGGTGTGTATGTGCCATAGGGTGCCGCTTTCGAAAGCATTCGGTAAAGAATCGATGACATCGAAAACAAGCGGCTTAGAAATCAATTTCACATGGTAAACATTCACTCTCCCAAAGTGTTTTCTAGAGCAGCTTTGTAGTTTTTTGCTCGCCAAACTGGTACAATCGGCACGGATCGAAGCTAAAATCTATCCCGGAACTGTAAACTATCGATGGATAAAAACTACACCCAACCGACCAGCCTGTCTGACCATAGATGTACGTTTTTTGTGTGTTTCTACCAGTCAGGTAGTTTGGCTGAGGCCTAACTTTTAAGCTCTCTTAGAGCACAAAAACCTCCATATTGAGGCTAAATGTATGTATAAAGCTAATTCCAGCATAGTAATGCTCCAGGTTCCGTTTTGATGCCGTTCCCATCCGTGATTCTTTTCCTGCATAACATATCGTTTTCGTGACAAATCATCGTGATGTGTTTCCGGGAAAACGAAAACGCTTCGAAACCAGCAACCAGAGCATACGTAAACCAGTATTGGAAAATCGTATCATCCGTTCTATGGTGCGAGTATCGTCCAAAGCATGATGAAGCTACCGGAGCGGAAAAGGCGACGGAAAACTGAAGGGAAAACGGAGTGTTAATGTGATGCGACACATCATCTTCACTGTTCCGTTTTCCGATATGACGAATCCTTCACAATTGAATAATAAAAATAAAATCACGTGCCAAGCCGTGAAGGTCGAAATTCGGTTTTATGCCCTTAGCAGAAAAGCTTTTTATTTCGATTTTATTTTCCCCTACTCCACGAAAAAGCTTTACAATCTGAGTTTAGGACGGACGGTACCGTCCTGCAGTAGGCTTATTGTTTCAAACTATCTTACAAATATTTTAAATTTCATGTTGGTTTTTTAACAGAAGGTAAGGAAAATAAGAACAAAGAACAAAAAACATGGCATGTAAAAATGTTTTATATTTGATATCGTTTTGAAAACAAAACAACGAAAGCTACCAGCATCTCATCGATCTAGAACACCACGTGACCATGTGGCCCGATTGTGAAGAATGTCTGATTATTTGCGAAATCCACTTCCTTGCTTTTATTTTATGTTTGTCTACCTCCCATCGCATTGCCGGAGAAATTTCATTCCTTTCTCGTAGACAAATTCACATCTTTTATCGCTTTTCCGTGCTTCCTTCTAAGCTGTATCGTACATCTTCTTTTGCAATTCAGATCAACGACACCCGTCCGGGCAAAGTGTCAAAAGGATGCGGCACGAAATAGAAAAGAAAACACGTGTCGAAAATTATTCCTTGTCAGGGATTTGCCCTCATCGCTGTGATCATCGTTTGTGGAAGGGGGGCAAAACACACACACTCGCATACTGGTGTGATGACACTTTCACCACCCATCCAGTAGAGTCGACGACTGCTTTCACAAAGATCCGGTTCAGAACGATCGGTGCGTTGCGTGGCAGCTTGCTCATCCCATGCACGAAGATATTTCAATTTTGGGCCGATTTGCATGCATGTTCCACACTAATCTGAAGCTCCCTGCTACCTTCCGATTTTCCATCACCTCTTCCTCCTTATCCTTTTACCGAATATACAAAAAAAAAAATAAAGACAGGCCCATGTTTTTTCACGGCCCGGACATTTCTTATCGATTGCAATACCGGCACGCTTTTGACATACGCTGCTTATCGTTTTTCCAAGTATCGGATGGATGGATGGAGCTACCATTTCAACGCTTTCCTCGGTGAGATAGGTCATAGCAGACAGGAGGACTTTCGGCACATGGTCCACATCAGTAGCAACATATCTCACATCAAGCTAGTGCCGTGTGTCGTACGAGCTGCGTTACCGCCGTAAACCGGGCACGGAGGGTTTGGTTTTGAAATTTAAATGTTTATGTTACCCCAGGAAATTTGGCTTCCGAAAATGTTTGCCAACGGAAGCCGCTTTTTCGCAGCGGAAGATTTTTTGCCTTTTGAACATCCCATGACAATGTTGCTGAGATATTGTGATATTCAAATCAGATAAATGCAGAAGTGGAAGTCTTGTGCTTGTGGTGCAGTAGAACGGTTAGAAACTGGACCATTTTTCGGTATTTGAACTGTATTTTTGAGATCGGATTCAGAAACTTTATATCAAAATCACTTTATTGAGTAAGCGGTGAGGCATTTATTAATACGAAACATGAATTTAATTAAAAACTCATTTTGTATTTTCGTTACATATGCTATGCTCATAATGTTAAACTAATTACAGACCGCTCATATTTGGCTATCAACAAAGGAATTCTAAAACGACCCAAATTTTTGCCCTCCTATTTTCTTGAACAATATTCCATCCCAATCTTCCCACCTTCCGGGAAACAATTAGTTGCATTAAAAGGCATGCTTTGTTTTGTTCTCACTCCCCACCGATTTGGAATTCGCTTTGAACCATACTTAGTGTGTAAATATTTCATTATCTCCTGCCACACTTTCCCACGTGGCGAGGATCTGTTTTCTTTGAAAGCTCATGTTAAATTGAGGCATTCAAGGTTTTAGTTTGGTTATGATAGCGGCACCCTAAGTATCATTGGCCACGGTTGCCTTCAGGCGAGGTTCAGCATCATTCTCATTTCTCCCGAATGAAGTGGAAATTAATGCTATCGCTCTACCTAAGGGTAGTGTCCGTTAGGGGAACGATGACCCAGAGGATAGGACTGTTCCGCATGTCGAAATAGCAATTTGAAGGAACATTTTGTCTTTCAGATTGTTGAAGAGCGCATTCTGGGAACATTTTACTTCTTCTGTTTTTGTTTTCGGGAAAGCAAAAAAATTACGCCTATGGCATGTTTTCATGCTTCTGATTCATTAGAAGCGTTAAAATCATACTCATCGTATTGCACGATGTGTGCCTTAAAGTACAAAAAGTAATTTAAATTTGTTTCTCAAACGAAGGTTGGTAAAAGAACGATGAAAGCTTCCACCTAAAACGACAACGTTGATGTCCTGTACCGCTTCCGTTCACACTCACCCAAACACACGCACACACAAACGGTTAACACACCCCGAACCAAGGCACTCCAATCGGTATCTCTTACATTAGCTGGTTTATTTATTAAAAGCATAGAGTCTCGTTTAGGGGGGGCCTCCAGTTTTTACGAAGTTAACTAACGTGTATGGTGCCAGCCCACATTACACACACACACACATTCACACACTTACAACTTGTGGTGTGTGGAAGTAAAAGTGGGTTGACTTGATTATCACGGGACGCCATTTCCCTAACCGTACCGTTGTGGCGTTCCATCCCGTAATGGACGTTATCGAGCGTTCATCGTCAAACGTCGAAGTGATGGATAAGTTTCGTAATCGAGCCAATTAGGCACGTTAAGGAGAACGATGAGTGAGTGTGCGTGTGTTCGTGTCATGAGCTGGCCTTTGTCTATTACACACACTCACACACAGTGCATAATGGAGAGCATTGTACGGGACATGATTAAGATGGGTTGCTCGAAGCTCTTATCACGCCCTTCACACGTGGTCAATGAGTTGTTTGATGTGAGATAATAGTTTTCCTATTGCTTTTGGCTTCCATTATCCTCACTTCTGTTTAACTGTGCTTGGATAAAATTTAAACAGTTACTTCATGAAGAATAAATGCTAAGTTCCTCTTAAATAAATCAATAAGCAAGGTGTCAACTAAATTCTAAAATTTAATCACCGAGTAAAAAAAAACAAAGGACTCTTCCCCTTTCAATGCGAGTAGGAAGTACGTTCGATGAGCACCTTTAACAACATGCACACGCTTAATGCTGCTCACGCCCAACCAATGTTTCCTTTCCCATCCTCCTACATAAACCCATACGCAACGACCGGAAAAAGCCGGCCTGGAGAGGTTTTTTTTAAAGTGTGCAGCAATAAAAACAAAATGAATCAACATAAATTGACATAACTTAATTAACGACATCATTCAACGCTGCTCGCAAACGGTGTCTAATGAGTTTAGTCGATTGAATAAAACTTTGGCATTTTGGAAGCTCTCTTACTCTGTGTGTGTGTGTGAGAGAGTGGAGTGTGTCTGTAACCGAAGACGTTCACACGTGCAGACACGAGGCCCCGAAAAAAGGAACAGTATGATGAAGGGTACCATCCCGTAAGAGGAAGACTTTCCCACGAGCGTCTGCATGCGTGTGTAGACATTTTGGTTGAAGGTTGATTTCATTTTCGCCACTGCTCCCCGTCCAAGCCTCATTTTCCGGGGAGGGGGCTCTGAGCCTCATTTTCACCGGGCCCCGGTTAGTATATTACGTGAATATTTTATAGCTTCACGAGACGCACATTAAATGAAAAGGAGTCAAGAAGCTTTTTTTTTCCCGGCGTTTAACTTTCTGTTTTTTTTTCCGAACGCTGAAATCCTTATCACTCTTGCCTGAGATGGTAGGGCTGTTTCGTGTTGCTTTTATTTTAAGACGGTCTATGCTTTCACAAAAGATGATGAATCAAACGGTGACGGGCAGACAGTAAACCGTGGGAAACGCTTGTCTTTCCGTTTGCCCCCGAAACAAACTCCCTCATTTTACACCAGCCCGTTACAGCTTTTGCTATAAAGCTGGACATTTTTTTTATCTGTCTTCTTTTTCGTCCACCAACGCAATCGGACGGCAAAGGATACAAAGCTGCGTCTGTTTCGTTTGTGTGTCGGTCGTGGTACAATGGTACACATTGTTAGGAACGCACGCATGTACATCCCCTTGGGGGTCATTTGTTGAAGGGACATACGTGACGCGATGTGCGAGATTATGTTTTATTGTGTGTGTCTCTTTACCCCCACCGTTACGTCAGCGAATTACGTTCATGATTTTCTGGTGCGGTATTTTTGGAAGACGTCGAAAAAAGGGCTTTAACTCGTAACACAATTCAGATAAAATCCCGCACCATTTCCTGCTTTCGTTTATTCTGCTACTCTGCAATGGATTTCATCTCGGTACAAGCTACTGTAGCTAAGTGTGTGCTATTGGACATTTTATGGGCATAGTTGCTTGCCATGAATATGTTACATTTGACAAGCAATCAAAAGTGCATTTGCGTCCCGTTTGATTGACCCCTAAAACGATGGGAATGTGAATGCTCATGCATGAGTAAAGAGTAAAAATCATATTTTTAGATGACTTCAAGGTCACCGGAATGAAATATGGAGCGAAACTGGTTCTAGCTAATTATTCTTGAGGGACAAAGTAACCTTTACAAAAAATCGGATTTTCTCCACAATATTATCCATTTATCAATTTGGCAACCGATTTTCAATCACTTTTTTTGTCAGCGTTTAATTGAACTGTGTAGGAAAAGATAAGTGAAAGGAGAATGATGATTGGCCTGCACTGGGAAGATAAGCAATTGCTCGGTTTAAAGGTGTCCGGAATTCCATTTGAATTTCCATTACGAAAATTACGAATTACCATTTCAATTTCCATTTGGCACTGTATGAAACTGCCAGAACCAGTTACGGTAAGCTCAGTAAGCCATTCGAAACAACAAACAGCACCGTCGTGGGTTTGCTTTCACCGCTATCATATTGTAGAAAATGCATGAAATATTAATTATTACACGAAATATGGTAAAGGAACACGGAATATGGTGCCGTAAGTAACGGTATTCAGCTCGTAGGTCGATATCGGATCCAGGGGGCTCTTTCGGTACCTGATACGTAGCAGATTCCGATCGATTATATTGCGATTCAGGTCCTACGCAATCGCATTAGTGGCCGATGTGGAGAAAATGTACCGGCAAATTCTCCACAACATCATCGATCGGAATCTGCTACGTATCAGGTACCGAAAGAGCCCCCTGGATCCGATATCGACCTACGAGCTGAATACCGTTACTTACGGCACGGCGTCAGCTCCATTCCTCGCCACTAGAACGCTCCAGCAGGTTGCGCATGACCACAAAGATCAATTCCCGAAGGCAGTTGATCCCGTGTTACGTGATTTTTTACGTCGACGATCTACTAACAGGAGCGACTGACCTTAACGAAGCAGTAGAAGTGCGAAAGCAAATCACCGCAATGCTCGATTCAGCTGGTTTCGCATTGAAAAAGTGGGCATCTAACGTTCCAGAATCGCTTCTAGATGTCCCATGTGAAGATCTTGCGATTCAATCAATGCACGAGTGGAAGGATGGTCAAGCTGTTTCGACGCTGGGGCTGGTTTGGGAACCCGCCAACGATTCGTTTTCCTTCAAGGTTGGCCTTCCACAACCAGCTGAAGTATTAACGAGAAGCTTGATCTTGTCGTACACGGCAAGCATATTCGACCCACTTGGTTTGTTGGGTCCGACAATCATCATCGCGAAAGTCTTTCTACAACGTTTGTGGAGTTTGAAGGAGAATGGAAAGGCTTGGGATTGGGAACGTGCACTGCCCGGTGAGCTTCAACAAGAGTGGAGAAGCTTTCATTCAACGTTATATTCGCTACGCGAATTAAGAGTGCCACGTTTTATCTCCCAACCTACAACGGTCAGCTTGCAATTGCACGTCTTCGCTGATGCGTCACAAAGTGCATATGGTGCTTGCTGTTATGTACGCGCAGAATCGACGGACAACATTGTGACGGTGCAATTGTTAGCAGCGAAGTCGAAAGTGGTTTCATTGGCGAATACGCACTCGATCGCCAGGTTGGAATTGTGCGCCGCACGATTAGCAACCCAACTGTTCCAGAAGGTGAGTCGAACGTTACCGGCATCTACGATGGCCTTTTGTTGGACCGATTCAATGACGGTAATGTATTGGCTGGATTCTCCACCACGTCGATGGAAACCATTTGTCGCCAACCGAGTGGCGCAGATACAGGAAGAAACGCGGATAGCTGAGTGGCGTCACGTTCCTGGTTGTGATAATCCAGCAGACGACATATCACGGGGTCTGAAGCCGGAGGAGCTGCTTAATTGTGAACGTTGGTGGCATGGGCCTCGTTGGTTGGCTTACAGTCATGATGCATGGCCAAATCATCCACCAGCAGTGAAGGAGAATGACGGTGTCATCGAAGAACGGGCGACGGCGTCACGGATTGTCACAGTTTCTACGAGGTGTGAGTTCCGTGACAAACTGTTCGAGCGATACTCATCATACTACAGGCTGAGACGAGTTGTAGCTTATTGTTTACGCTTCATGGAGTGCATCAAGGGAGCCAACAAATCATCGAGAGTAAGCTGCAAGGATGCGCCACACATCGAGGAGAAGAGTGTTCCACCGCTTACAGCCACGGAACTACGTCGGGCCGAACTGAAGTTATGCCAGTTAGCCCAAAGGGATTCGTTCGCGGAGGAGCTAAAGGTTTTAGCTCAAGAGAAGCATGTTTCCGACAAATCGAAGCTGAAGTGGTTGTCACCGTACATCGACCATACTGGTGTGTTACGCGTCGGTGGCCGGCTCGGAAATGCTGATCTTCCAGAAGAAGGACGACATCCAGCGATTCTCTCGGCGAAGCACCCACTATCGGTGTTATTGGCAGTGGCGTATCATCTTCAACTGTTGCATGCTGGACCGCAACTGTTATTAGCAACACTTCGTCAAAGATTCTGGTTGATTGGTGGGAGGAATCTCGTTAAGGCTGTTTACCACCGGTGTCACGTTTGTTTCAAAAACAAGCCGACTCTCGTGAAACAAAGTGTTGCTGACCTACCAACGTCGAGAGTATCACCGACCAGACCTTTCTCGATCAGTGGAGTGGACTACTGCGGGCCGTTTATGCTGAAATCACCCGTCCGCAATCGGAGTCCGACGAAGGCGTACATCGCAATCTTTGTTTGCTTCGCGACTAGAGCCGTACACATCGAGCTAGTGAGTGATTTAACTACTACGGCATTTCTGGCAGCACTACGTCGTTTTGTGGCACGCCGAGGCAAGGTGTGCGAGTTACACTCCGACAACGCGACAACGTTTAAGGGAGCTGCCCACGAGCTGCATCGCGTGTACGAAATGCTGAAGAAGAACGATGACGATCGCCGGTCTATCATCAATTGGTGTTCGTCCAACGAAATGGAATGGAAGTTCATTCCCCCAAGGGCCCTCACTTCGGCGGATTATGGGAAGCGGCAGTCAAGTCGGCTAAAAAACACATTTTACGCACGATAAGTATAACAAGTATCGCCCAAGAAAGTATGCTTACACTTATTGCTCAGGTGGAGCAATGTTTAAATTCCCGTCCTTTGACCCCTTTATCCGATGATCCTTGCGATTTAGAACCATTAACCCCAAGTCATTTTCTAATCGGCAGCAACATGCAAGCAATCCCGGATGTTGACATACGACACCTTCCGACCAACCGACTCAAGGAGTACCAACTCGTGCAGAGGCACGTGCAAACGATCTGGTCCCGATGGTATCCGGAATACATCCAACAACTCCAAGCCCGAGCCAAACACATTAACAACGCACCGGTTAAGCTGGAGATCAATCAGCTGGTTATAATCCAGGAAGATAATCTTCACCCGACTGTTTGGCCAATGGGGCGCATTACGGCGCTGCACCCGGGCAAGGATGGTGTCGTGCGTGTAGTTACGCTACGTACGGCAGGGGGGAAACAAATTGTTAGAGCAGCCAATCGTTTAGCTTTGTTACCACGACCAATCGATACAAACGAGGGATTTGTGTAACCACATGGTGCACTAATAATGTAAACAAACACTGATACCGACCCAAGCGAAACGTCAATTACGTATATATTAGCGAATAGGATACTGGTTAGCATGTTACATGAAGAAAAACAACGAATTTGCAGAAATTGAAAAGAATTCTCTTTTGGTGGCCGGAATGTAGAAAATGCATGAAATATTAATTATTACACGAAATATGGTAAAGGAACAACACTATAAGCAGATAGTATAAATTGACGCACACGAACGAACTTAGAAGTGAATTAAGGGGAAAGTGACTTGACCAATGGATGAACTATGTAATCGAATAGGATGAACTTGTAACCGGACCAGTGAATAAACAGTATGAAATTGTAAGTCGAGCGCGCAACACTACAACTCTTTAACGTCCTTCTGATATCACAAAAATCACTCCCAACCAGTGATAATATTCTACACATATCTTCCGCTAATCAGCAAAGAATCTAACAGGAAAAGCTATTCATAACATCAGCAAACAAGATATCCGCAAGCAATTCGGAAATTAGCGTCATGGACATGGAAAGTGTGGTTTATGTATCGTGTTTTTCGTACCGAATGAAAACGCTGGTTTAATATGATGTTTGTCACGTTCCGTGTGGTGCGACGGCGAATACCACCATCAACACCACTACCACAGATAGTCTGCAGACTCTGGGTCACAGTTGATGATGTTACGCGTTCTGTTCAACGTACCCCACCGCACACGATATAAAAAACACACCGAATCGCGAAACGAATGCTATTATACGGTGGCTTGGGCTCCGGATCTAGCATAAACAAAAAAAACACACACATACACACACAACTCGTTCGAGACAGAACCAAAAGCCATCTTTCCTTCTTTGGGACTACACCCAAACAGTGTCGGAAATTCTGAGAAATTCTAACCCCACCATAGGGTGAGTGTGTTTGTACGGAGCTCTCTATTTACACTAGCACACTGCCGTACGGTAGCGTGAGTAGCTTGGCCGTACCGCAGGACCTGTCAAAGCCGGAAGTTCAGCTATCTGCGTGACAACTTCCACGAAAACTCCTGCACGGAATCACGCGTTGAACAAATACAGCGGTATTGCTTCGTCAGCGTTTCGCTATCTTTCACCGCGAGTAGAACATTTAACTACTTCGTACGCTTGGATCTAGTCAGATTCGGGGAGGGCAGTAGACGACAGCAAGAGGGATAATGGGGGGGAATTTGAGCTCAATCTGTCAGACCAAAGTATGAAGCAAGAATCTAATAGTCAAATCAGAAGCGGGAGCGAGTGATGGTTTTGAGGAAAATGTTTATTAATTTTCCACCGCTCACCCCAAAAAAAAACCCCACGCCGACGGGTCGCTTGCAAAACTTACCCACAAATGTCAGCCACAGTGGCAAGTCGTCAGCAAATCAGCTCTATGAACTCGGGCCGACCTTGGCAAGTGTTCCGAGCGTCGCTTTTCCACCCCTTTTCTACCGTTGCCCGCAGCTAATCGAACGCTACGTTGTTCCACTTTTGGGCAGAACGTTGGCATTTCAGGATGGCATTTAAGCTTTCCAGCAGAAGCGGTTTTTTTTTTCAGCTACGCTTCTGCTTTTCACTAATTTCTGGTAAAGATTAATTTTATCCCGTTTGCCAAGATCGCCCGGAAAAGTCACACGGTATCAAACTCGTTTGCAACTTTCTCGCTTGCAAGCAAGGGCTCGAAGATCGAAAAGAAAACCCCGAATGAACCCGTTCAAGAGGAGCAAAACAAGAGCGATGAACAAACTTTTGCTCCCGCTTGCCATACCGTTAGACTAACGGGGCGCTCTGCTTACCGTACAAGTAAATTGTTTTTCGCTTAAGTCGATAGATATTTTGTTCGGGTTTTTTTCCTTGCTCCGGTCCCAACCTTCCCGATTTTTCCTTCCCGAGAACCCATTTAGAGAAGGATAGTCGGACCGTCCCCAACAACGGACGCGCAGAAAAGAATGCGAAAAGAACGAAACAAAGATAATTAAAATTTAATGAAACTAAACTTTCGCTCCAGCCGGTTATCAAACGATCCCGTCCACTGGTGTGTGTGTGTGTGTGCAGCTGTGTGTGTTTCTGTTTCAAGATGGCTTATAACGAAGAGTTCCGGTGGCGTCGACGGCCTGGCAGGGTAAAGTGAGGTGATGGTTCCCGGTGTCCCCCGTAGCTCATTATGAGTTCATCATTACGGACCGGGCCCCATGGAGACCACCGAGGCCGGTATCGCAACGTGCTACGGTGCGACAATACTGGACCGGATGTCCTTTCGAGTCCTGGTACCTCATTACCATAAAACTTCATCATTTTGGGTGGTGCGTCTCGTCTCGACCACACGAACGAAGGAAATTAATTTCATAACTAGTCCAACATAGCGCGGTTAAGCCGGTGGACTTCATGCTTGCTCGCACGTGTGTTGGCTGATGTGTTGGCCAAGGTCACCAGGTGCTGCCTGTAGGGATCAAGTTCTTTAATAAGAATGTTCACGGTAGAACACTGCACGAGTGCTTCTCAAGTTAATTAATTTCGACGCTATGATTGCCAAAAACTACACTCAGATAGTTTGAATTTAAAGAGATGGCTCATTGTTATGCTGTTACGCTGTATGAATAATCGTTTAGTTAAAACAGATTTATCTAACTAAATATTTTTTTTCAATTTTTGTTTTACGCTCATTCGTAGAAGATGTTGCATATTTTCTGGGCGCGTATATGGATGGAGGCGCCCAGTACTTTATAAATTTGATGGAGGCGCCGATGGTAGTTCATCATCGCCATAAATTCACAAAAAAGCATTTTAAGTAATATGTCAATACGGCGTCAAGCCGTCCAACTAGAAATATAAATAAAATTTTAAGTAATAAAACAGTGAACATTTTTAAAACACAAATATTAAAAGGCTTAATACTGAAATTCTACACTATGTTCAGTAATATAGAATATATATTATGAAGCAGTAATATTTTAAAATTTCCCTACAAAGACAGTGCCATAAGCGACTAAGGCAAAGATTAAAAATGAAGCGATCAATTTCACCAACGTTTAGCATGATGTTAGTGTACTTGTGCCCCCACGATGTGGGTGTATTGGCCCGATCGTTTCACCGTGTCGATTTTACTTCCCTATTCTTATCCTCCAATATCGCTAATGGGCAGTAAGTGAAAGCTGGCCGATACTAGCGCCCATGTAGCTGCTACTTCAATTGGGTTCTCTCCAATGCCAGTTCCAATTCCTTCCTTTCATTTTATTCTTTCATTTTCCTGCCTCACATTGTGCACCCACAAAAAAGTGAACTCACTAGAAACGAGTCGTGGAAAAAATATGGCCCTGACTGCTGTTTGGAAAGCACTTCAGCCCGATAACCCCACCGAAGGACGCACACAAGTGGAAGAAAAATCGATTTTCCTATTATTACTTCCTGGGCTAGTTTCCCGAGTGCTTTCGCCACTGTCCCAAACAGGTTCTGCTTTCCAGCATGGGAACGAACCTGAATGGCGACGAATCGGATTGTTGGCTATCCAGAAGCTAACTATGGCTGGGCCTGAAACTGTCTGCCTCCGTTTATGATGCACTAGCACCGAGGAGGGATCAATGGTGAGCGTCCGTCTGATATCTAGCTTACTGTATCTTCCCTCCTGCGGGTAGGATGTGGAAGAAAACCAAAAACCAAACGCTTCACTGAGAAACGGAACGAAAAACATTCGATAAAAACGGAAAACAGGTACGAAGGAGAGGAGAGAAAAAAAAACACATCTGAAAGTGGATTGCAAGCTGTCCCGATTCGATGTCGAGTGGCATCTGCTTGGAGCCGGACGGAAGGTCTCCCATTTCATTTCCAATAATCCTATTTTTATTTACACTGCAATCGATGAGGTTGCTCCAGAATGTAGCCGGACACACACACGCACACACAAAGGCAAGTTTCTGGTTGGCTGTTTGCCCACTGCCAGACGACGTCTTCGATGATTCCGTATTCACGATGTTCAAACACCGAATAAAAACAGTATTGCCACAATTTGCTGCAGATGATATAAAAGTAGCACACCATTAGGAGCATTTAGGTAGGATTTGGGAAGGTGCTGTTCGTTGCCCGGGGAGAGCTATAATTGATAATTATTATTTCCTGTCGACAGCAGCTATGGAACAGGAAGATTGTGTGGTCTCAGTTTAAAATATGTCATCGTTACAAGAAACTCTACGACGCATTATGTTCGATAGTTATTATTATGGAACAAACTCATTCATTTCAGATAAACACCCATGTTTGAGCATAATGACAAACAGCCAATAGTGTAACCCTCACAAAATATATAATCATACACAGCACCACACCAGGAATAGCTTTTCCGGCATCCAATTTGTGACAAATTACTATAATTCCAGCACGCAAACCACTCATTTCTCATCCTGCACATGTTTCCTTTCCTGCCCAAAAACTTTACGTTTTCCCTCTTTGGGTACTTTGCCATCTAAGCCTTACCGAGAAATCGTAACCCATTATACACGATGATTGGAGGTGTAAAATTGGTGTGTCAAACGATACCGCGGTGTAGCGTGGTGGAAATTTCGATACCACTTCCTGGCTGCTTTTAACCGGAAAAAGATTCGTTTAGTGCATGGCGCAACATACCGACAGTTTCGACAGGTCAGGACACAGGCAAACCTTACTCGCGGTGAGTGTGTTTGGGACGGGAAGGAACTGTATGTATTCAAACCCAGCCGTACCTGGTTGACTGTGTAATAAGCACGATTTCCAGTCAGTCACTGCGTGCAGCGAGATGGAAATAACATCATTTTCCTGTTTGAATTACGGTGGAACTTGTGAGGAAACTTACTCCGTTCTAAGCACACCATCGCTCAAGCACTTTATCATTTTTAGTAATATGTATTGGAAAGCGCTGGCAAGTTTTCCCTATTTGAAAAGTCTTGCATGCCCTCAATCTCCAATATTAAGTGAGCAAATCGATTCGTTCCCTTCAATATGCAAGCAGTCGTCAGTGCCATCGAATCTCCGGACGTTGTCATCGAACGGAAAATTGTTCCCAAAAGTGCACAGCTGGCAAATTGATTGAATTTCCTTACGAACGTTTTGCAAAGTTCGCTCGCACTGGAATGTGGTTTGGACTGGTACGGGGGAGGAAAGGAGAAAAGTTTTCCAATCTGATAAACGACACAACGAAATGGGAATCATATAATATACGGAGATGATAAATGGAATGGTTTCTATACAGCAACTATAAACGTTTCGGGTACGAGTTATTTCCCAAAATCAATTTTACTTCTTTCAGTTGTTATTTTCGAATGTTTATCTATTTCTTACAATACTTCCTTTTTTTATTCTCATTTTCAGCTAACACCCTTCAACGACACGTTCCCCAGAGGCATCCCAGCTGCCGGCAAACGATACCACCACAAACAAACGTGCTTAGCAGGCGACAGTCAACAGCTGTCAAACTTTGTTTACGTTTATCGATCACAGGTCCGTGTCGCTTAGTGTCACATAGAAAAGAGTACAAATCGTGGCAATCAAAAGGTAAAATCCGCATTGATTTATTGATTCCGACCGAACACCGAATACTTTAAGCAACGCGTAATGGAGATCCGGTGCGGCATCGATTTTTAACGTCCATCTTCGGTAGCCGGTAAGCAGCTCCGCAGAAGATGCAGCCAGCGGTGGTGCCTTCGGGGTGATAAAACAATTTACAGAATCAACAGCAAATCACTCCCGGTGGGCTCGTTTGCATATACATACATTGAAGCGCGCTCCATTGCTCCGCTCGCAAGTTCCCAGCAGCTATGTGTCCGCGCAATGGGTTGTGAACATTATGCTAAAGGTGCGGTACAAGCTGCTTGAAACAACACACCCCGTGTCTGGTTAATTCTCCGCGCACAGCTTCATTACGCGTGTCCGCGCTCTCGGGTCGGGTACTTTCGATACTTACTTGTCCAGCCGGTACGGCCTGTCCGATGCGATCGATGTCGATGCGCAGGGCCGGTGGATAGGAAGGAAAAGCATCGCTGGTGAAGCTTTTAACCATGTTACGTCAGTACCATTTCGTGCTCGTGTCCCTGGCGTGCTTCGCGGCTAATTGCTGCAGCTCCAGCTCGGAGTACTTAATCATTCGGCATGGCCGGTCGCGGGTACGTCACTCGAGCGAGAAGGACCACATCCGTTGGGGCCTCCAAGTGTTCGACAACTTTACGCTGCTCGACTACGATGCCGGTGGGAGTGGGTCGGGCGGTGGTTCGGGCAGCGGTAGCGAGGAAACACAGCCCGCACCGGCCAAGGAACCTTCATCGGTGAACGGTGGCGCTGGCAGTACGCTCACGATACGATTTGATGAGTCGGAAGAGCTGGAGCGCATGATTGAGCTAAGCGATTTCGATAACTTGCGCTTCAGCGCTACGGGCGTCCGTACCGGTGGACCGATCGAGCCGGAATCGATCGCACCGCTACCAACGGTCCCGACCGGCCGGGACCGGAAGCTTATCAAGAAGGAGATAATGGAAAACATTCGCCGCACGGTCGACAAGGGGCTGGAGTACCTGAAATCGCACAACAACCTGGACGAGGTGAAAATCGAACTCGTACCGTTCCGTGGCACGGCGGACAAGCGTCACCAATCGACGACCACGCCGGACGGTGGGAAACAGTCGTCCGACACGACGATTGACAGCCGTGCAAGCAATCGCGCGGAAGAGCAATCGTACTGGGCGACGAGCAGCCCGACGGCCACCGTGTCCGGTCGCGGCAAAGCGTCGTTACCATGGATAGATGGAATTGCTAAAAGCGTCCGCGTACAGCGCCCGAACGCTCAAGTGTCCGCATCCAATCAACGACTAATCTCGTTAGACGCGATTCCACGAACGGCAAACCCACCGCTAACAGGCACACCAACCGCACCGCACGACCGGCCTAGACAGATCGACCGGCGAGTCGAGAGTAGTTTCATGGGCGAGCTGAACGCGAACGGTTCACCGAACGGGTGGAGCCCGGGGTCAAGGGTTGTGCCGAATGGAGAGGATTATTCTAATGACATGCCGGCGGCCGTTGACATGGGTAACCACGGTCGGACGGAGGAGCCGGGAGCGGAAGAGAAGGAGCAGGAGCGTGCGCCGGAGGACGTGGACGAAGAAGCTGACACGAACGAACATCCGCCCAACATCGATGCGCCGCAGGACGATGATCCGCTGCTGCAGGACGCCGAAATGGAGGACCCGATCGAGGAGGAGGAGGAACCGTTCGAGGTGGACGGGTCGGACGTGGACATTAACAATGTTTTCCACATGGAGGAGAGCGATCTGAGCGAGCTGGACGAAACGAGCCGCAACAATCGGCGCAACCTGATGAAGGGCCGGGACGTGGTGACGCAGTTTCTCCAGATCGTCGAGAGCCAGCATCTGCTCGGGGCGAACTGTACCGCCGGGACGGCGCTCAATCTCGGCGAGGGCGTCGTCGACCGGTACGCGCAGGATCGGTTTCGCGTCGAGGCGGAAATTGCCGTCAACCGGGCGAACATGCTGACCAGGTGAGTCGGTCCGGCCGCACGAATATGATGTTTTATATTTTTCAAACTTGTTTTCTTTTGGGACAGGCTGTTTGAGGGTGTGCCGATCTATGATGCTGTACAATTTGACTCCAGACTAACAGATGCGTTGGCGATGTAATTGAGCTACCCGGTTTAGCACAAACAGTGTTCCGGACGGTTCACTCAACAAACTGGAGACTTGGTTGTGTGAGTTTGTGTAGACCAGACCGAAGTGATTGCTTTTTCCAAGGTTAATCCCAACAGACGTTTACACCATGTTTCTTGTTACTGTATCCTTTTTTTTGTAAAGTGAAGGTCTGTTTTGTTTGGCTACCTCTGCTTCGGGTTGCGATCTATTTGGAAGTTTGTTTTTCCAATTTTCCGCCAGTGAAAACGGTGGAAGATTTGATTGGATCCGAACAGGCCATCGTTGGTCGTCCTATTGATGCAGTGCCGGCTGGAGTGCATCACAGTGAATGATGATGAAGGAGAAAATCGTAGACAGATTAGCTTCCGCACCGACAGAAGTAGACTTCATTAAAAACTTTATCATTTTCACAAAGCGACACTGTATAGCAGCGCGAGGAGAAAGAAAAAGTTATTTGTTGGGTTGCTTAAAACATCAAAACCGTATGAAGCCTCCCTGGCAGAGGGCAGAAAATAATGATTCCTATCAGCATTAGCGTTACTGATTGATGGCAGCGTGGTTTTAAAAAAAACGTTCTCCATCACTCAGAACCTAATTGATCACATCCCACGCGCTTGCCGGTGGTGGTGGTGTAAAATATATTTCACCTTTACCACGCGCTAAGCAGCTTACTTGAAATAACAGTCGCTTCCTAAATGCTTTCGAGCAAACCGAAAAATAATTTAGTTTGCCCGGTACGTACCGGTAGGTGGTTTTGTTGGTGGTGTAGCGGGTCTCTTCAGAAAGTCTCGTGTACACACACACACATTACCCGAACCATATTTCATGGCCGGAGATGGAAGAAATTCGATTTTACCTTGTGCCTCTAATATGTCACATTCGATCACTTCTCCCAACGCACCGATGCGTGTGTATGTGTGTGTGTGTTTGTGTGGTTTGCCGCCGATCTTTTGCCATCGTCTACGCCATCGCCATGAGTGAGCATAATAATCGATTTCGCCTTCCGCACACCGACTCCCTCCCGCAGCAGACACACTGTGCCAACAAAGGGAAAGTGCCACAAAACAAAGTGCAGACTCACTCGACGGTACGCACCGAGAAGAATCACTCCATTGGCAAACCGTTCATGCACGACCAGAAAATAAAGGCAGAAGCGTGTGCCCGGTCCTCCGGGAGGCTTACCCCCCGGTACACCTCGCCTGCCAAAGTCAAGTGCCGTTTAATCTGGCCTGAGTAGGACGATACCGAAAATGGCGAACCGTTACCATCGATTTCGCCGTGGTCCCATCCACGGGAACCGTACGGTCCGCTGAACCATAGCGAACGAAACCATCAATGAAGTGTTGCGAAGAATTGATCTCGAGAAAAGAGACATTACTTCTGTATCGAACACCACGCTCAATGTGGATCGTTCGTCGTCTAGCACAGGGAAGATAGCAAGCAAAACAAAACCCCATTCACTTGTGCTACATTCGTCATCTTAACCAAAAAGAGCGTCCGCTTCTGTAACGCCTGCTGGCATCAGGCACGTTAGGTTGTCATGTGTGTGTGTACGTCTTTGAATCGAGAAAGAACTTGATACTTGGTGTGGCGTTCAACGTTTGTAGCTCAAACCTTGCTTCAACATGCCCTGCAAAGGCTTACCATTTGACACAACGACATTCAAAGCCCCCGCTTCTAATGAGCGCAGCCCTGGCAGACCCCACCAGCATTGGGTTAAGAAACGGTAAATTGCTATTCCACCTGACGTTAATTGGTTGTGAGTGCTTCCATTAATTAATTTCGGATTCCCTTCGCAAACCGTGTACGATCCCCCATCAACCCAACCGAGTTGGTGAGGACCCTGTTCCCGAAAAACCCCGGCCAGGAGGGCACAACATAAATGCTTGTCGGTATCGATGATTGGATTTCGTGTTCAATTTTATTCCCCCCTCCAAAAGGGTGGTTGCGTTTGTTTGAGTTTGAGCGAAGAGCAGTCAATCGTGCCACTCGTGCCTATCTGAAAGCTAAATTGGTTCCGGGCAATGAATGATGGGCATCCCGGGGCCAAACCACTCATGCGTTTTCACGTACACGGACGGAGGGTACGTTCTGTCTTTGTATGCCTGTGCATTTGGCTTTGGATCTTGAGGTGGTGAGGACGTGGTTATGTTTTTCGTACCGGAAAAGGCTTGTGAGTGTGCGTTCGAGTGGGCTCGATCGGGATGTGGCTCAAGAAAGGTACGGATCAAAACCACAGCCCAGGCCATACATTCCCGGAAACATGATGTTCAATGTAGAACGTTCTGTTAGGTGTGAACCCTAGGAAACAATAATGCATGGAGAAGGTGTACCAAGAGCATCACCGGGTACTAAGCGATTTAATTGAAATACAAATTGTAGTGCTGGCGCGTTGGGTTGGAAAATGGGGTGGCACTCATGAGAGGTGGTTTAAGCGATACGGAAGGATGTATCGATTTAAATAATGCTGTGATTTACAGTAGTGTTAATTGACACCATTTAAATCACTGTAAGTGAATGCGTACTGGTATTTCAGAAGGTTTCAGGGAAGTAAGTGAGACATTGGGTGCTTTGTAAATGAAGCTAGGACCACACACATTGTAGGGGAATTGATTTTGATGCTTATTTACTACCAAGTCCAATGGAAGAGTTTGACGTTTCATTTGCTTGTCAAATCTTAGCAACTGCTCGAAAAACTGCTCGAATGATAGATAAATTCGTAGCATTGATCCTGACTTTAGATAAACGAGATTCTTATAAAAAACCTTAGCCTTACCATAGGATTTGAAGTCAGCATTGAAATAAGCCCATATTAAAATGCATCCCTAAAGGGATTTGCTGTCCTTCGAAGCGCTAAACCGCAAAGATGTAAACCGCAAAACCAAACCGTATATTTTTCCAGCAATGTTTTTGCTCCACTGGTACCACTGGTGCCTATTATTTAAAAAACTAGTCCATTCACATGCGTGTACAACACCCGTTTGTGTCTGGCTTGAGTCGTGCGGTTTCAAGACTATGAAGCACTTGAAATAATAAGCGTTGGGCCAGCTTCTATTCAACTTCAATTCCATAGCACAACCAGTGATCTGCATTCATGACAATTCCAATGCTATGGAAGGCATGATACGCTTTTTTTTGTTATCTTGCTGTTGTTGTTGGCGTTTTCCTTTCCCCAGTGTATGAACGATGCCTCGACGTGCTCGAACAAGTCAGGACATCATCATCCGCTACTTTTCCTATATTAACAAACCCAGCCTGGCCGGGGCTAGATTCTGGCGTTCCGACGGCCGACCGATTCACTCCCTGAGGAGTTTAGCGCAAAACTAAGGACCTCCAGGCTCATAATATCAACACAAACAGCTTACCATCAGCTCATTGTTACAAGTGGACAGCTTGCTGTGCTCGGAAAGCCAACACGGGCTTGTCGGGCCCGTTCTGTCGAGCTTCCCTTCGGTTTAACTTTACCATCCCCCCCAACCCACCAGGAGTACACTATCCGGTCTCGGGTCCTCTATTTTTACACAGTGCAGTGCATCATCTGCACTACACGGTCCACCCCGGTAGTTGTACACAATGGAGGAGTAATTTATCGTATACTGAAAGCGAAACAATGCAACCGAGCTTTAACCCTAGCTTCGCCCTCTCTCTGTATTTGTGTGTGTGTTTGGTGTAGTCAAAAGCGATTGTTTAAAGAACGTTATTTGAATTAAATCATAACGAGTTTACATTACCATTGCTGGTCACCTATAGTAAATCCCCGGGCTGAGGACGCAAAATTTATTGGAATCGCAGTTTGTTCCCGGTGAGACAGGTAGTTATTGTTGTACGTGCACTATCATGTACAAACAAATCAATAAAAGTTCCGGGCACACTGTTGGCGAATTGTTGAGGATAATTTGTAAACACAATGAAGCAGCAAGACATAAATAATTTACACTTGCTTCCGCTTCTGCGCCGTGTTTTCGATAATCCATCGCACTAATCCCTGGAGGAAGGTTTAGTGTCTGATGTACACCGTAAAAGGCAACCCCTAATGAGTTCCTGTTGACCTTATCCCACAAAGCTAGCGGGAAGCTTAATGAGACCGGGCCTCCATTAAAATGGTAGAGGCTTGGAGCTGTTGGTTATAATTCCAGCAACGTTTAACAAAAAAGGCTTGAAAATTTGGAAAATGCAGTAAGTGGTTGTGTGGTTCACACATTCTTTATTCAGTAACCCACCATCACCACGGCTAAGGACCGCTGTTCCTCCTGTTCGAGGGAAAAAAGCACTCCATGCAAGAGGGTTTTTTTTGTGGAAGAGCTCAACCCCCCAAACAACGCATCCAAAAACAACGTTGAATTAATCGGATTGCTAATGAAGAATTCAACACAAGCTTCGTGGTCCCCGGAAGCAGCCATTGTGCCTGAGCATTCTTATCCTCGACAGTGTGGTCTCGGGGGTTGACAGCTTTTCGGGTGAAGAATATGTATGCCAGCATAGCACCACATGAATGACCGTCGTCTTGTGGGAAGTGGTTCTCCTACTATCCTTTCCGAATTTCACCCCCTCCCCCCCACCCTCGCTATCGACCATGATGAGCACGATCTCATTGTGTCACGTGTTTGGGGCACACACACTCACAAAAAAAGGTTGATCCATCAACCTGGCAACATGCTGTGTGAGATCGTTTGCGAGCGGATTGCGGAGGAAAAAGACGAAAATCTCGACCGACCGTCCATTTCGGCGTCACCGTCTTCCCACCCGGCCAGGCCACTAATGGTTTCGACTAATTTTCCCGGCGCCGGAACCACACTTTCAACCATCAAAATGACGTGACGATGTTTGGAAGAGGCTGCCTTCGGAAGATTGAAAAACCTCCCGGCCGGATCGGAGTGATTAAACGCCTCGAGTGTTGCAAATTGATTCGCTAAGTATACGGTAATCAATCATCGAAGATGGCTATCGGGCGAGAAAGGTATATCCGCGTCATATCGGGATGAACCTTTCCGACACCACCATCCGTCCACCGGGGCAGCACGGTAAAAGTGGGTCTTGCGCTCTTGTTTTGCGAGCATAATGAATAGGTTGGCCTCGGACGGCAAACACAAGCCGGAACCGGGACTGGGGATTGATGGAAACACTTTCCACTCTACCTCTACCATCTCGCACCGCCATTGAGCCCAAAGTCACATCACGAAGGATAAAGTTTCGATGAAGGTACATTACTTTCGAGCCGGAGACGACCCCCTGCTGCTGGAAGCTTTTTGTGGTTTCGTTGGGCGCAGCGAGCGCAAAGCAAGCAACGGAAAACAACCCCAGAGCGAACGGTTTTTTGGGGGGAAAAAACATTACACAGCACATTTCTTCTAATTTGACCAAAACTTCGGGAGGATCGCTTGTCGCTGCCACGCCACTCGCTAGTGGGCAGTTGTTGTGGTGAAATATTTGTCAATTTGTCTTGATTTGAAGATGTTGCCCATTATCCTTCAACAAGCTGTGCCGGACGTGGAACTTGCGGTTCAGGTGGATGGTTGTTATGTTATGCTTCGGAGAGGTGTTTAGCACAGGGTTGGGCTTTTATTTTGTACGCCAAATGTTTTTATGTAATGGGTTTTTTCTTATCTCTTAGTCATACTGACTTCAAGAAGTCATTGCGGGCTTATGAGTACGAAAAAATGGGCTGATAATCGTTACCAATAACATCTGGAGCATCATCATTTAACATTAAATGCCTCTTCAGAATTCATGTAGATACATAGAACACCTTCTTCCATCAGGAAAATACGCGATGCAAAATTGTCAACGATTAATTCACAGATAAAACTGGCTTTTAACTTCATTTTTATTCGACTTTAAACGCCGGTCTAAACGATTGGACATCGTCGCCCGAGATCAAACAGGCTCAAACACCCATGACAAATTGCGCCCCAGTCGTTCAGACGTCTAGAAACCACGGGCACAAAAGTTAATTAGATGTTTTTTCAACACTCAAGCTCTCCTTCTCTCTTTTCTCTTCTCTCTTTTCATGCACGCCACCCGGTTCCATAATCCTATCGGCCCCCCTCAGAATATTCAAGTTCTCGTCCGCGGACGTACAGGCGTCCGAGCACCTGTTGCACGCGTCCGTCCTGTCGATGGTCGAGTTTGATGATGATATTTTTGCCGGCGGAAACTGTTTCGACTGGAACCAGCATCCGGCCAAGCGCGGTCTGTTCTGCCCGTTCGCGTACCGTCTGCCGCCCCCGGATCAGGGCGCCTCGCTCGTCAAGGATCTAGCGCTCGAGTATCATTACTTGGGCAACACATCGGAATGGTTTTTCCTCGCAAGGAAAAACGCCGAGAAGGTCATCGCGCGCAACGAACAGTATATTAAATGTAAGTATATTCCCGTTTTCTGTTTCGTTTTCGTTTACCTTTTTTTTCGCTGTGAAGATCTTTCGGAGGCTTACTAGCTTTATGGCACCCCTGTGGGAGGTCGTGGCACGCCTGTTGTTGGTACAGACGCGGGTTATAGTTAGGATTTGATGATGCAAGCCAAAAGAAAAAAGAATACCGAAAAAAAACCATTGTCCACGATGATTTTCTGCACGCGGTGTTGATGCTGGTGGTCATCTTAAGCTCTACGCAAAAGCTTTTGCAATAGCTCAGCCTCAGTGCACTTCTGTAACCGGGTAAATTCTGTTTGCCGCTTGCCACAAGTTCTTTGTGTTTGTGAGCTATTTCTGGATAAAAAAACATTCCCCGCTTTACTTACTTCTACCCAGCAAATACTGAAACCCGTGATGGTGGGTTTACTTGCTGGAGTGCCGAGAAGATTCGTTGGAGAAGGTCGTGCCTTCGCGTTTCGTCTGGCGGTAACTCATTTTTCTTCATCAGTTTGTGCTTTATTCAATTTCGAAACTAAGAACAAAGTTATTTCCACATTTCTGATACGACCGCACAAAGCAGCAGGGAAAAGAAAAATAATTACCAGCTCAAGAACGCCACTACCGGCTTCTGCCATATTATCGTAACCGTGCTCATGAAGAGGACAGAGCACAAAATGGGCGAAAGTGAGAAGGTATCGTTGAGTAAAGTTGGTTTTTTGTTCTCGCTTTGTTAAGTTAAAGTTGGACAGATCGGTAAAGTTTAAGTATAGCGAACGCTGGCCGGGTTTTATAGCGACTCTGGCACTTGCTACTCAGCGCCTTGCTGGTGTCTTAACTTAACTAACTGATTGTTGAGAGGCGATCGTCTTACCAAAGGTGACATGCAATCATTTATTGACTTCAATGTTGATTGCATTGGACTTTCCACTTCACAGCAAGCAAAACATCCTGAGTAAATATTTGTTTCTGGTTTGAATCAGGACGATATACATAGGTACTTTGTTTATTTTCTAAATAATTCGACGAATCTATTTATTTCGGTCGATTGAACGAAAATAAAAATGTTGAACAAACGACGCATTATTTGGAGCACATCTGACGACTTATGAATGCTCAACCTCTATCTCTTTCAAGTCCCTCTTATCCAGATCTCTCTGCTTCTGTTTCAATGAAGCTGCCCATGTTTTTTACAGCATGTTTATGATACTAAAAAAAGAGATACATTCATACCTGCTTCCGAGAGTTGTTCTTTATACCCAGTTTTCATCTGCCACTCGAACAAGTTGCTCCTTTTCCATCTGAATGCATGTCAGCTATACATGCTTCGTCATCCGTTTAACTTGAAAAAAGAAACGAGAAGTAACTCTCCACCTCGGATTAACATTCAAGTACAGCCCTAGTACATTTCCTGCTTCATCGTTCTAAAGGAGAAAGCGCTTTAAAATAAAAGTACACTTACACTTCCCATCCGACCTGGAAGCGACAGTGCGTTACACAACGCAAGTAATAACCGACGCTGTAATGTCAAGCTGTCTAGAATCACCAAAGCCACATAAAAAAAAAACGCTACGCAAGTTCCAGCGAAGAGTCCTTCAGCCGATGTATGCGTGTTGCTGTCTTCCGCTCACGTCGTTATCCTTCCGCCTTATGTAAGCGAGTGCTGAATCAGCATGTTTATCTGAAGCACCCTTTGACAGCTGCTTGATAATGACACTTGTTTGTAAATCAATCAGCTCCACACGCACACGGTAGAGTTATAGAGGCCCTTACCCTTTTTTTTCAAGCTTTCACACCCCTAACCGATAACGCCAGTTCAGACTAATTAAGCCGACGCCTGTCGTGTGGCCTGACAAACCCCGAACAGGAGAAGGAGTGATTAATCAGTGAGCGGTTAGGACCTTCGTTTTTTGTTCGATTCGTCGTTCTTTATCCATGCGAGACAGCTGGAAACACGACACTAATCGTGTTTTCGACCCTCCATGCCGTATCGCTGGGTGGGTCAAAAAAACGCTTTTCATTGTCAATAACGCTAAACGTTCTAATCCGAGAACTGGTTGTGTGCTGTGTGATGGGTTCCCATTAAATGAATCCCTCTTGGTTCCTTGAGTTCGGTTATATTGATATCGGGTTTTTTCCCGTTCGGTTAAGAGGCATCTTAATGTGTGTTGACTTGTTGAGGAGTGCTCCTGCTGAGCGCACGATGACTTCGATGAATTTTTATTTTTTCCGTCCCATTTGATGATCCATGCAGCTCGTCGACGAACAGGCAGAGGAGGCAGACAAAAACCGACGTCCGGGAAGAGATTGCTTCCCTGTGAAGAAACCTCGTCAGGAACCTCTTTTAACTTTCACTTTAAATATATTTCCCGCAAACTCTTGAACAAACTCACCACGCTGCCGTTGCTGACCACAAAACCGCAAGTCAGCTCAAATTGATTACACCGCCGGTATCAGTCAAGAGATGACGACCCGTAGGTCCGATCGTAGTCCGCGTGGCGAACCCATCCGGGGATCTTACACCGAGGAAAAAAAAACGAGAAAAAGAAAAGGAGTGTGGTCCACAAAAAAAACCTCAAAAGCTCCACTAAGCTCCCCATTAACTCATTATACTTCAAAAAGGCACTCGATGGGTTGCTTACGAAATCAAGCCAACGCTGACGATGTTGTCGATGAGCATGATGATGCTGCTGCTACCGAGAAGAGGATAGCTTGAAGGGTACTTTTTGTGTTTTCATCCTCCCCCCCCCTCCCCTTGCGCTTCTTGCCTAAACCCGGAACAAGAATTTGTAAGTTTCCCATACACTTACCATACATCCCTTGTCTTTGGTTGTGAATTTCGCCCGTCTTTTCTTATGTGCCTCACTCATCGACAAGTGGGGCAGTAAATTGGATGATGCTACTGATGTCCTGTTTTTTGCTGTTCCTTCTACGAACCTTCTCTTCGCTAGGACCTCCTCAGTTCCCATTCCAAAAACGCCCGGCTCGTTCGAATGTTTTTGTTTTCCATAAAACTTTTCCGACCACTCTTACGTCACGCGTGAACCCGAAAACGCCAGTACGGTGGTGGTTCTTGGTAGATGGAATGGATGGCACTACGTGGCACATAGACTGATTGTGTGAATGAATATTCACGAGCGAGCGTTCGGGTATCCGTTCCACCATCAATCATTTTGTGTGGAATCTATTAACTATTTTTGGGATGGGTTGGATGAGTGAGCTGACGAATGGGAAGTTTCGCTTTTTATTAATGCGTGGCATGTTCGCGTTTGGAAAACAATCCCGCTTCCCGAGGTTTTTGAAAATATGGATCGGCTGTTCAAAGGGGAAGTGCTTGAGAGTGTGGTGATTGGAAGCGGGTGAGTTTGTGCGAAAAACAGGGACCATCAGATACATGAGAACTGATTTTGCGAGTAATTTATATTTGCGGAGAATCGCAAAATATTTTATAAATAGACAGGAGGTTTTCCTTGAGGCAATTTTCATCTTAAAGTCTTATTCAAGAAACCCATATTAATTTTCAACTTCATTTTAGCGGTTATTTTTATTTAAATTAGGAAAACGAACTGATTTTATTAACAATCCTGATGCTATCTCGCAAAATTGTTGAGTCGACTACCAAAGCTTTATATATTCTTCCTAGCTTGCTAGCTTATATGACCCAAATGAATCTACCGAAAACCGCAATTTGATAGTGCAATGCAGTTTTACGTCTTTGCTCTTTTCTTCCACCTGGCTAGAACGAACTCACCTTCCAAGCACCGTTTAACATTTCCTCTACCGGACTCCAACCGGAAGTTGCTCTATACAAAATTATCTCCGATCCCCTAGCAGCTTATGCCTTCCGTGTGCCGGATTTATCGTTCCTGTGCGATCGAATTTTTACCGCAGTAACAAAATTTGCCCATAACCTGAAGAGGCTGCAATGGGGGAAAAAAACTGTAGGAAGATAAAATATTCAATACAAACGCGTCATAATAAGGTTTGCGGGTGTACACGGGAAGCGATTTAAACGGTCCCGAGTTTGTCGAAAAAAAAAAGTTAAACACGAAGACACTGGACTGCCTGGGAAACCCTAGACTGCGCCACGGAAAGCACCATTTCCCGTTCACAAACCCCGCGAGGGATGCATAAAGTTTTTGCCGCATCAAACAGATTTGGATACGTGAGTTGCGGGTTTTCTTTGCAGAATTTTTGCTTTCATTTCTCCCGATAGGTATAAACTATAGCTTTTAGGTAGGATTTTTAGTATATGTTTGTGTGTCCTCTTCGGATAGGCATTCCAAATCACATCCTTCCCGCTGTGGTTGAATACCGCAGGCAGCAGCAATCAAGTGCACGTATCGCGTGCCGGAAGAAACGTTCGCTGTGCTTTCGTGTTGTCCTTAACCAGATTTTACTTACGACCTGTACTAAGTAGCTAACCTTGCCTGTCTTATTTTGAGTTCTTACTCGCTTGTCATCTGCACGTGTGGCATATGGTAGCTAATTTAACTAATGCCACGCTTAATATTTCCCCCAGTCGCTTTCCTAGCGTCATCTCCGTAAGCGTCGCCAATTTTTCGGTACGACAGTCATACTTCCCGACCGTGCTAATAGCGCAACCGGCTTCCACTCTTCGCGGGTTGAGTGCCAAGTTGCGTTACGTGGAAAAAAGGGGGTGTGCTGGGAGCGTTTCCCGGTATTTCCTTAGCGAGCACAAACAGCTCGAGATACGGGTGAGAGACTGCAAACAACAGATAAGCCGGTACGAATTGACTGTCAGCTGACAAATCATTCGGGCAGGTACGCTCTTGGCAAAAACCTTCCTCATTTTATCGTTCCAAACTCACCTTTTATCGCGGGTGGGACTGAGGAGTTAGGAAGAATTAAAATAATTAATCGCAGCAACTTAACGAGAGCATATTTCTCCCGCGCATTACGGTGGGAAGCGTTGCGGGTAAATGGGACCGTTGGTGGGGGCCATGTTCCTGGCAAACAATTAGTCTCGCTCTAATAAGCTCCCATTGATATTAATTTGGTTGGTAAAGTTTTCTCGCATTCTCGGTGTGCTTTTGGCAGTGTGTGCGTTGAACTTGTAACTTTTTGAATTGTGGCTTGTTTTGCGAAAATGGCAGCGTAAGGGATGAGATACTGTAGGTGTAGCGAAGGAACTAGTGGAAAGAGCCCTTGCTGAAATAATAGTTCAGGAAGAAGAAAAAGTCCCAAAAGCATTAACAGTTGAAAAATTGAGATCAATATACGTTGAATCCAATATTGATTTTCATAAATTCTAATGGTAATGTTTTTGTGAAGGGTTTGGCATCCTCATTTCAATGATTTTTACATAGTTGTTTTTAGGCCTTTCAATTTGGTGTAAGACTATTTCTGCTGTAAAACTAAGCTGCGATTTCGGTGGCGGTCTCTAAACGGCAGGACCGTAGTTCATATCCCACCTGAGCCGTTCTCGGATAGAGAGGACAGGTTTTTTCAACTATGAGGTATCAATAAGTCTATTAAGTCAAAAAATGGCAGGTATGTCTTGAAAGGTCGTGAGGCCAAGAAAGAAAAACCATTACATTTCATAATCATAAAGTGTACCGCCAAATTAGTTTTTATCTATAATTAATTAAATCTCAATATAGATTTTGCTTTTGAATTTTATAGAAAGGCAATCCAAATTGGTCAAATATTTGTTCAAAAGTTAAATATAGTGCTATGATGTTTATATGATAATTCTTTTGGATTTTGTGAGTCTTATGTCATTTTTTAACATCTTTTATAATAATTAAATTTTCATCATTTCATTTTTTTAATAATAATAGTCTCCTTTGTGGCTGAACTTATTGATACGATATGGAATATAAGATCATATAGATTAACAACTTTAAGGTTTTGAAACTATATTCTGTGTTTATACGATATCTGAATTGAAAAATTCTATGAACTGTCAATACTTACGACATTAAATTAGTCTGCCAAAATGTAAGAGAGCTGTCCATGTAACGAAAATCAAAGTTTGCCATTTGATTGGCACTTTTTAAACGTTCAAAGAATATAGTGTGAACAGGTGTGTGCTGATCGCCCAAAAACTGTTTAATTATTTTCCTTGAGGTATCAGAAAACCCCGGGATTGGATGTGCTTAACTCGATCTCAATCACCAAAACTTTTGCCTTGTTTGCTATTCCAGTTAAAGTAACGACCCCCTCGCCAGAAAAAAAAAACACAAATGGCCTGTTCTTTCGGCGAATTTTCACATCTTTTGTTTGCGCGGCCAGTGCTGAACCATTATCCTAACTGTCGCCCAGAATTGGACACGTGTTCCAATTCATTGGCCGTGATCGTAGCACGAAATTGGTTTCATTTTTACCCCGGCATACCCGGTTTGCTGTAGCAGACAGGCAAGGCCAACACAAGCAAAAATATATAAACTGCCGAAAAACCCAACGTGAAATAAATAGCGATTGCTTTTGTTTTGCTGTGCTGTTGCTATCGTTCTGTAAAGCAAGTTATAAAGCGTTTGCAGTACCGAAAGACACTTGCACTGGACATGGGGTGGGTTTTTCGCCATATTGAACCAATCAGAAAATGAAGTCACAGTAAGATCATACCATTTGCCATCGTTCTAAATGATGCTAACGAAAACAAACTTTCAACAGCTTGAATGTATGGGGAGAAAGTCTAGCTCGTTTACAGCTAGTTTAGATTTTGTTGTAAGTTTGTGTATTTTGTGTAAAACTGCAGACACCTCGAAATAAAACCCTGTAACGTGCTACGGTTGCGTACACAACTTCAGGTAGCTATTCAGGTGAACATGTTCCCCCATAAGTTTCGTTCGCTTAACAAACTCCGGTTTGGTAGGTCTCGTTCTTCAGGGCAACAAGGTTTCTAATAATTTTATCTCAAATTTTCGCTCCAGCTTTTCTGCTACCCTAAACGAGCGGCTGAAGAAATTATTTTCTTCTCCAGCCCCATGCGGGCACATGCCGGTGCGTAATACGAGTAGACAAACTTCACCAGTCTCGCAAGCTAAGTGGCAGAATGCATCATTAGACGGGAATGGTAACATGAAATCCTAAACCGAAAATCCGGCCATGTCGGTCGGTCGGTCGTGTCGCTTCCTCTCGAAGAACAGAGACACACACACAGACACACAATTTCGAGCAAATGTCAAACAGACTCTGACATACAACCCAAAAAAAAACGGCACGCACGGCCCCTTTTAGCGTTGCTTCCGTTCCATCGCTGTACATACTGGCTCACCGAGGCTGACGCTTCCACCCGCTCTTTAACGTGATGTAATGTCCTGTCTGCTCTGCGCATACGTTACGATGGTGTGTACGGTGGTGTGTCTCATCGTATCACTCGTTGCCCGCTGTCAAAACGAGCACTGAAGATGATTATTATAACTCACTTTGGGCCAGTGTTCGCCGACCGACCGGTTGCCGGATGGTGGATGCTGCCGGTTGGTAAGCTGAGTCCACCGCACGCATTGATAACATGGTTCGGATTCGTAAAAATCATCCTGCTTCTGCTTGCTCGTGTTGCCTATTACGCTCTAACCTGTGCCCGAAGCAGCACTGTCAACAAACATATTTTTCTCTAAACCTTCAAACACCACCGACATCAGCTATCAACAGGCGTTTCGGTGTTGTTGTTTGGACGCGTGTGGCTTCGACGTGCCGATCTTTTCGCAACAATCGGTGAGCTGTAGGGGATTAAAAACGGTGTAGAAAATTTGAAACACCGTAACGTTACGCTATTTTGTGCCCAGTTGGACCACCCAGAACAATTTTGTTCTTGAGTAAATGGAGTAAAATGCGAACAAAACCTCCGTAACTGAACACGAAGAAACACGAGAAGAATGTGTTGGAATTATACTCCCAGAAAAAAGGATCTTTGCGGAGTACACGGTACACTCCTTTTCGATTTGGAGAATCAAAAACAGAGGGCTTCGCCTCAAAAGCCCTACATCTTCACGATGCGTCTCTGTCGTACGTATTCTTCCTTTAACGAGCATCATCCCCTGTTGGTTGTTGTAGAATTTTTGAACATTTTTCATCACCCGGAACCGCATCCCAGTGTAGTCTTGTCCGTCTTACCTAAACCTTCTCAGAATAGGGTTGAGAGCGAAAGTCTTCGTGAATGAAAGAAAAAAAATGGGAACCTTGTGCATGTGTGAGACTCAAAGAAAACGAGAGCGAGATATACAAACAAACGGACCCAAAAAGCAATTCAGAAATTTGCTCCTCAAACATTAAACATCGTGGCAGACAACTAAATTTGTTTTATTTTTCGGAGCCGTTTTTTTCGACCGGTAAGACCCAAATCCTTACCGGTGTTGACACGGGACCACCGGTAATGATTAGCATAATATTCATCCAAAAAAAAAAAACATTCCACTTACATTAGTACAATCGCAGCAAGGGCCGTCAACCGGCACATGCACGTTCTTAAACATTTCTGGCCGGAATAAGTCTTGCACCATCCAACCGTATCCGCTCGCAGTGATTATGATGTTGAGCTCGAGATGTCAACGATTTACAAAACCAACCGTCGGTGCGTGACGGTATAATGCGTGCGGATTACACCGGAAGTACCGCCACCCAGTGAATCGGTGTGTCTAATATCTGTTTGTCAGCATCCTTATCATGTGTTCGCTCGCGCTTATTGACAGCATTAAGCGAGCTTCCTGTTTCCTTTTTTCTCCGAGGAAAAAGGAATCATTTACATTTTTTACTCGCTTTACTTCCTCTGTTTCCTAAGAAACCGTAGTACGCGTCACGGTTCACGAGCGAGCGGGTGTAGGAAATATATGTGTAAATGTGTGTACCGAGTGGACGATTTTTTTTTTTTTGGTAAATTGATTTTATGAATTCTCGAAAAAAAGTGGAACACAAGCACCGAAAATAGACCACAGAAGCTGAGATTCGAGTTCGTAGAAATGGAGCGAAATATGCTTCCGCCAAAATCCGAACGCCTCAACGAGCACAGCAATTCTTTCATTTCGACAATTTTTCCACCTCGGTTAGCGTGATGGTTTCATCTCTTGCCCGTACCATTTTACATGATTATACACTCAGCAGTATCGGTGACAACTGTGACGCTAGTGGATGAGTCCAAAAGCGGACTTAATGTGACAAGTGTATCCTGCTACCAACTGGAAGCCGAAGTTAAGGAACCTTCAAAGTGAAGCAACAGCATTAAACCAAAACAATATCAAATTTTATTTCAACTCGGTTAGAAAACACAACGCACGCGTCCCTTCCCTACTCGCCGGGGGAAATATTCGAAGAAAATTGAAACTTTTTCCCGAATCATCAGGAGGTTTTTCGGTTGATTAGGTCACGCAATGGAAGGAGCGTAACAAAAGCAGAGGCAGAAAACCAAAAACCGAATCCACGCGAGATTTGACCGCAAATTGGATAAGTTGTCTGTGTGTGTGTGTGCGCGCCCCGTCCTGGCTACCAGTAATGGTTTCGATGAAATCGTAAAGGTTTGCGGGCGGTTTTTATTCGCCTTAATGCCTACTACGGGGCAAAGGGCGATCGTACAAAAAGAAGCTCCAGTAAGTGGCAACGCAGTTTTGAGAAATGGCAACTAGTTTTGAAAAGAAAAAACAACAGCGAGAACAACAAACACTCGCAGAAACCCTCCGGAAGTATCAAACGACTTGTCTTTTTGCGTTTGATTAATTTCCCTTTTGCCGTGGGTGGCGCTTGTTGGTGACCTTGTCGAGTAAAGTTCAACTTTCTTGCCCCGGGAGTGTCGCAATAAATCTTCGAAAACTTTCGCGAAACTGTTGTACCCCTTTGCTGCGGGATGGGAAAATGCTTTTGGGAAAAAAAACGTTGAAAAGGCTGCTTCTATCCTATCAGTTGGATAGTATTGCTTGCCGGATGCGTTACTGTGGTGAAAAGTGACGAAGTGAAAGTTTCTCATTTGAAAGTTTGTCTGCCGGTTTTATTTTTACTTCTCGGCAGTAGCTGCATTTGTCTTGTGACTTGTGTACAATGTTTGCACTCATTTTTTTATTTTGTTTTCCAAGTCAACTCGGCGTTTCTGCAAGGAAGGGCTTCAAAGTTCTTGCTTGAGAGCGCATTGGAATGGCTTAGTATGATATGAGTATCTGCCATTTTTTAGGTGCAGTTTAAATATAAAATTGTAACTTAAATATCAAATTCTAATGCGAATGCTGAAATCATCTCACAGCTATAAAAAAAATCAATCAATTCATTCCTAATTCAATCAAGTCAAGTATTTGATTTAAAAAACTTATATTTTCCTCTACCAAATGTATGCTCGAAAACAAGCGAAAAATGTTTTCCAGGCAGGTAACGGCACCAAACGGCCGGCCGGGACAGCACTGGGAAAAAAAACCTTTCAAGAAAATGGATTGCGCTTCACAGAAATCCACTCGCCAGGACCCACGCTTTTCACTTGATTGCTTCCAGCAGTATTTCCATCAAGTCGCACCGAATCAAACCCAGGTTTGGGAGGAGTCGAGAACAGCAACAACAACAACAAAAAATGCTCACAGAAAACATCTCCTACAACCAACCAAGCAATGAAAATAAATAAATAGCTTCCCGGTGCGTTTTAATTTTTCCCAGCAACATTTAATATTAATTTTCTTGAAACGTGTTTCTCTCTCTCTCTCTCTCTCTCCTTCACTTGCACACTTTTTCAACGCTTCGGAATGGAACCCGCTGCACGACGACACGGCACGATGGTACAGCTTTTCACGTATACACCAACAACACCGAGCGACAGGCGGACGAAATTCTATCGGTAAAGTACGAGGATGGCCGGTGGTCGAAACCGTACTACGACTGCGGAGGTGGCAATATCTGGATGCTTACGTACACCGTACCCTTCTTTGGGTACGAGAATGGGACGTACTTTTTCAAGTAAGTCCGACCTGTTTATGTGCTTGTCATTTTCCTGTTCCGTTTTTCGAGTCAAATGTTTCCTTAGCAACGGTGACACACGGGCGGAGGGGGGAATGGGGAATTAATTGCGAACGGTGAGGAAAACATTATTCAAGGGTGTGCTTTTGGGTTGAGCTTTTTTCCATGTAGATAATTTATTATTAAAAATTTACATTTGGTGTTGAGATATGTTGAATACATAAAAATTTGACTAATAAAAAAGCTTTATTTGTCTTATATTAGAAAAATGTTTTTAATTTTTTATGCTAATTTTCAGAATTAATAAAAGTTGTTTAATCCAAATTCTGGTCTTAGCTAGCCATGTCAATCATTCTAGCAGCAAATAGATGTCTGCAAAACAGATATTATTCTTTCAGCAGGAAAAGATCTGACTTCCATGTACTAACCAACAGGCTGGCAATCCAACACAAAAAGTGTTTGACAGATGGAGCAACTTCCGTTGCTTCTATTCAAATGTTTCCAAGTAAAATTTTTATCACTTTCGCTACTTGGTGACGAGTATTTCTGGGAAATCTTGTATCGTGCCTTTTCTTGAATATATAACCTTTTTTTTATCAATACGCTGTGTACCAGCACCAGCAGTTTAATATAGGGCATCTGTTGCAATTTAAGTACAATAACAGTGTAAACACATTACATTTGCTTACATTACGGCTCAGTTTATCGATCCTGTTCTATAATTTGAGCATCATCAGCTTGAGGCTCGCATAAGTAATAGACTTACTTACTTATCAGGCGCTACAACCGCTTTTCCTGCTCTTGGCCTGCTGCCACAATTCTCGAGACCGCTCATGGTCCAGCGCCGTCGTCTACCAATCCGCTGTCCCGGCCGTTCTAGCGGACGCATCAACGCGATCACTCCATCTCAATTTGGGCCTACCACGCCTCCTCTGTCCGTGTGGATGGCCTTAAAGGACTTTACGGGTCCAGTGTCATACTCATGACGTGACCAGCCCATCGGAGTCTGGCGAGTCTAAATCGCTGCACGATGGTGAGATCATCGAACAGCTTCTTCCACACATACTTGGCCAAGGATCCTTCTAAGCATGATTTCTCTCGAACGCGGCTTCGTCAGTTTTGGACAGAGTCCATGTCTCAGAGGCGCATGTTTGTACTGGGACTAGAAATGGTCTGTACTGTACAGACTTAGTTGTACAGACTTAGTTCAAACTGACTTCAATTCCTCTCAGAAGCCAGTTCGTGATGGTCAAAAGGTTTGTTGGTCCTGTATGTGTTAAAGGACAATTCAAAAGCCGCAGCTCTACGGGATGTACTATGGTCACACCATAACGTATAAGGATCGTCAGGCTCTGGTTGGCTGGCCATGTCATGAGAATGAAACCGAACAACCAAGCCCGTAACATAATTTTAGCCGTCCACATGAGCTCAAATTAAAAGCTGGTGTTGATACGTTTAACAGAATGGCTGGGATGATGGATTGGCAAACGCCAGCGCTAGACCGTCCGCGTTATTGAGCTCTATAGCACTTGATAGTTGGAGGGTATTTAGGCTTTTCGGCTGACTCTCAAGAATTAAAGCTGTCATGAGAATCAAATTTGACGTACCAGTTACGGTCTCTGACAGAAATATGTTTCAATTTTGCCTTGGAAGAATTGCAAAAGATTGCCGTTTTTAATAATTTTTTTTTACAAAAAAGTGCTCACTCATACAGACGTCTAATGGAAATAGATTAAAATTAGAGCTCTACATTTAATCAATTAGAAATCAAATTTTGTCTTAAAACTTCTCCAAATTTACGAAGAAATTGATCACACATCTTCCATGAAACCACGACGAAAACAAGCTCTAGTGATCTGCTATCTACCAAAGAATTGTTCAAAAATAACTCCACACGTTCATACCAACCAAACAAGCGATATAATTCAGCCGATGGAATTTCTGAACTCGCCCTAACATTTCGCAACGAGTGGCGCTTTGTTAAGGTTCAATTTCTGCACCAATAATAGTTTTTCTTTTGCTCTCTGCACTCCAAACGTGTACCTCCTTCCCCCCCCCCCCCCCCCCACTTCTCTGTACGAAACGTGCAAATGTGCACCATCCAACAACACAAAGAGCAGTTCACCGGGTTTTTTTTCTTTTTCTTTTGAGCCAAAACCCCCGATGCTAACAAAAGCCTGCACATCCTCACATAATTATAATCCCGTTCGACAATGGCATCAAGCGTGCGACCGAACCAAGCGATGGCAAATGAAAACCTGCACGCTCGATTATCTGCTCATGATACGGGTTGCCGGCTGCTGAGTTGCGGGCAGCGAAACGATTAGCGAATGGTTTGAAACATACCGTTCCACTCGGACACGTGCCGATTCCGTGCCCGATGGTAGGCAGACGCGAAACGATCGAGTCCCTTGTCGACATCCCCATTATTAATAGAGCTGAGGGTTGCAAATAATTGCCGAGCTTTCAATTTTCCTAGATCCAGCCGATGAGCGAACGGCGTTCGAAAGACGAAGCCCGCGCACACACACACGTGAACACATCAGGGAAGAGGAATAGAAGAACGCAAAAAAAACCCGCGCCTGGCACGAACTGTATACTCCTACTCACGGAGCCTAATAGAAAGCAGAATGGCCATCGCTAACAAAAGCCATAGAACCCCGAAGGATCGTTCGATGACAGGATGAAGCGGAGAATCCGTTCACCATCCGTTTGCAGAAGGGCGAACATAACCTCGGGACACAATAATACAAATGCCTTCCCGGGCACGGTTAGACCACAGTTCTCGACCGCTATGTTTAGCCTGCTTTCGCAGAAATATTTGTTCACATTCTCCCAACACAATGCATCGGAGCCTCGGATGTGTGTGTGTGTGTATGTCCTAGCGTTGTATCGTTTGGAGCGCACATCGGGAAGGCTTAGCTGGACGTCGCTGCCCTCGCTAACGCGCTGTCCCAATGGGTCCAATTTGAGGCGTACAGTGTTGGTTGGTTCGGTCAAAGAAAAATCGCCGGAGTACTTGAAAAAAAAAAACACAGGAATGAAGGCACTAGACACTCGGAGAACTGACGCAAAAATCCCGAAAGGGATCATGTTGCTCGGGCCCGGGGTAACTTCACACAAGCAACAACTGTGTCCCGGCATCACTATCCCGACTTTCAGACAATCGGATTCCAGCGAACGTCGGAAAGTTGACTGTTCCGGCAGCTCGCTGTGTTGCTGTGGCAGCGACAGCACTTCCGAGCGTGGGCCGAGGAAATTATAGGCAGGTGGCAATAGACACAGCACTTCGACCATGAAGAATTTTGGGAGCAAGCAACAGCAAAAAAAGCTGTCCCCCAACGAGCGATATAAAACGGAATCGCAGCCGCAAAAAAAAAAAAAAACAGAAACCCCCAACGACACAACTATGCTTCTTCGTGGCGATATGTCGCTTGCGCTATTCGGTTTCGGTGGCCAACCCTGCGGTCACACTCGATCTAAACCGCCACCCAGGAAGAAAAAAAGGGGACGTGCAAAAACCCGTAATGGGATTTGATTGAATGAGCTTTCGGTTTCGGTGTGCTCCATCTCCATCAGGCTCGGGCTTGATCTTGGGACGAAAAAAAAAAGAGCTGTCCAGGAAAATTTGGCTAAACGAGCCTTGGCTCACCGCAGCGAATGTCTTTCGAAAGACGATCACACCAGGCCCGGGCAAGCAACAACCTGCCACCGCAACGTTCCCGTGGTGTCTCACGAACCGGAACGTACAAGTGAAAATTGATTGCGGTAATTTCGGTGGACGGACGTCTAACGCCACTACCGGTTGCTGCTTCTGCCCGGACGACGGATTGACTTGTTGCTAAAGTCTGTTTCAGAATTCGAGCACACAACCGGCCAGCCTCGTTAATGTCCGAATTTTTCGGTGAGTGGTTTTGCTAGAAGAATCTTATCGTGGTTGGGCGAAACTTTCTTCCTGCTGTGTCTCGGAGAACTCAGGCGGGTCTCTCGATAAACGTGACACGATCCGTCAAGTACCGTAAATCACTCATCGTTACATCAGTGGTCCATAAATCGTTTTGGGGGAAGATTTTCTTTTCTCTTCGCTCCTTCGCGTTCGAATGGCTTGTGTTAGCAAGAAACTTTTAGCCCTTTGGGGAGTTACCCGGGGGACGCCCGTATTTTATCGCCGAGACTGCCACTTAAATCGACTCATTTCGAAGCCGAGGTGAGGTGAGTGATTTACTAAACCGTCTGCATTCCGAGGTTGGGCTTTTGGAAAATTTGGGATCATAAACCACAACACGATTGATTGACTGGGATGGAACTACGCAGGTTACGATCCACCACTAGCTCTTCAAATCACTACCAGCTACTAACGGTGAAGCTGAATGTAGCCCGACTGTGGTTTTGTCTTCGCTTCCAACTGTTTACTGTAGCATTGTCAAACACGGGATCCGATTCATCATCACCACTATCACTCTATCGATTCGTGTTTCACTCGTTCCAGCTTTTGTTGGACAACCCTATAATTAACAAAACAATGCGATACTATCTGCCAAAAGGTTTCGGCCCTCCTTAACCGCTCGCTTGGAGATGGTAATCCGCTTAGCTGAAATTCTTACACAAGCGTGTACCCTAAATCGCACTTTCGCAATGCGATTTAGCTCTCCTGGAAGTGCTCCCGGAACGGTTTGGCCCTTGGTGGTTGAAGCTGGTTGGAGACCTGATTCTTAAGTACCGACAACCGACCTACGTCTCCACTAGATGGAGGGTGTTTAAACGATATTTCTTCCAGCTTCGAGAGCTGCTCGTTCCTTCAAACCTCCTCTCCCCCCCCACCCCCCCCCCCTCCCTTCCCTCCAGACCCGATTGATTCCCGGTATATTAATCAACGCGCTTATCGATGGCCTACAATCTACCGCTTTTGTGGTCAGGGAATTTCACCTACCGGCAAACAAGCAACGAAAGCGCTCGGGAGATTAATTATCTGACGGTAATTAATAGAGAGTAGAAGCGTGAAGTGTGAAGAAGAAGAACTCGCAAAGAATCCCATTAGCTGGCGCATATCGTTTTGATTTGCCAATGTGCCTTTTTGCGGTTTGATAATTCTTAAACGCGCCCTTCCGAGCACGAAGATGATTAATCGGTCATTTTGCTTTAGAGGGTCACCGGCTTATCAGTTCCGGGGGAATCGTTTCTGGAGCTCGAATCTTTTTGAAAAGGCTAGGAGATACCGCCTTGTAACCTGGTTCGTCTTACTAACGTTGGCGCAAAAACTTTTCAGACACCGGTATTGTAAGTAACTCGATCGCAAGTTAAGTTGGTGCAAAAAGAGTTCAATGTTAGGTAAATTATGTTATAGCCCATATTTACCCGAAAGCTCCTAACTGGTTCATTAAACATTCAATCGCCTATTACAGAATCCCAAAGTCCACAAAAACGTCCATTAAAGTGGTAAAAACTCTTTGCCGTCGGTTATGAGCTTCACTGAAGCCATAGCACACAGAATATCGAATCTCTTGGGACGATGCAACAGTGGGAAAGTTTGCCACTCTTCGAAAATTGTTACCTTAGTGGTGTCAAGTAGAACTTGGAACTCTTAAATGAAGAAAGAAAGGAATGTTCCGAAACAATCAATAATAATGTTGACCATATTAGAGCAAAAAGTAAATACTAGACAAGAAAGTAGGAAATCGAGTTGAACGGACCACAACAATGTGCGGAACAACGCTGTGGACTGTGCAAGGCAAGCTCCAATTTTCCGTCTTGGAACATACACCATTCACAGAACCATCTTGGACAGTTTTTCATTGAAGCAAACCTCGTTTCCTTGACAGCTGTATCCGCAAAAGGAGTTCCTTAAGATTACTTTCACTTATTACAAGTCTCGTGAGATCCGAAGAGAAAAAAAATCCTACTCCCAATTGCATACACGGTCGTGACGTTTGACTCGGTACAGGCCCGCCCGTCATCCACAGCCGATAGACAATTTACTTCGTGAAGAAAACCTCACTCCCACACACACACGCACACAAAACACACAGTCCACGAAACGTCGGTCCATTTCATGTTCAATTAAAAATCAATGAGCGACAACTTAATAGGATTACTTTCCGCCGGATTCACTCGAGCCCGCATCCCGCACTCGCTGATCATCACATCCGATTATACCGGGATCCCTTTCCCGGTGCTCGTCCGTGTGCTCGTCCTTCAGCTCGGGGAACATCGCTTATCGATTGTTTTGCTTTCATCAGATTAAACTTTCGCCATTAGACAGACGACCCGACCGACCGAGGTCCGCCGCTGATTGTGATGTTGACTTATGCCGCCGTCCAGAACGATTGGCCGGTGTGTGCGAGTGCTTTTTTTGTCTTGCGAACGAGCGCGTGGGAATGTGGCTTTTCGCCGAAAATACTTCACTGTCGAGACTGTCCGTCCGTGTTACCAATTCGCTATTTATTAAGTAAAGCCATGGTGGCACGACTGGCCCTGCTGCGGTTGTCAGGAGTCATTTGGGCTAAATTTGCAAATCGCACCAGACCGTGTTTGGCTGGGGCGTAGAAATTGGAAATGGTGTGGGCAGTCCGAAGTGAGGTGAGCGCTTCAGTCCTTGCAAGAGATGGATTAGCTAGATGGTGTAAAACTGCTGTGAAAGATTATCATCAGAAGCTGCCGTCTTTGCAAGGGCATTGGGTGTACATGGACACGAGCAGCAGATGCGAACGAGAGTAAGCGCTGGATAAACATACTTATAGCGAGTCTTCAGGTGATGAGTTTTGTTTTCAATAACCGTTTCCTTGAAGTAGTAACATTAATTTATTGCAAGGTTCAACATTCCTTTGGTAATGGATGAAGAAATCGTGTGGTAAAAGTTGCTATAAAAAACGGAAAACTTCAACTCCAAGTTTAAAATTGTGCTATAAAATGCTCATTTTGCTCAGATGCATAACTGGAAAAAGCTCAGAGACACCCAGTAATCAAGAATTTAAATTTATTACAAGTACACCGTATCGTTGAACCCGCCGACCGACCGTGCATCCCAGCACCAGGAGCTAAGGAGATAATGGCCATCAACTAAAGCCACTATAAGCTCGACAGGCTGGTCATAAACCGCAAACCCCTGGACCACTCTCTAACCAAAACCTTCTCTACTCTTCAACCAACAGAGGTACATCTGGCATCGATATCGATTTAAGGCGCGTCGACATTGATCAGTGTCCGCAGAAGAACTCCCCATCTGGGGCACCCCAGCCGCTGAACATTTTCGCCGGCACGGACAAATGCAAGCAGCGAACGACGGAGGTAAGTTCTCACTCGCCAACGTGCTCCTGCTTGTTTCCTACATTTTTTCCCATTTTTTCTTTCGTTTCGTTAAGATACACTCTCACTCTTTCTCTCCCCATATACTACTCGGTAGACTTTGTGTAATAAAATTTACAAACATCGCCTTCTCTGTTTAACTTTCAACCCCTAGCTATCAACAATGGAAGCGAAAAAAGGGATACGGCTTTTCTTTTCTTATTTTGCTATAATTTTGTATCCAAATATTCCCTCACAGCAATCATGCTTTATCTTTCACCGCGCGGCCAACTAGCCCCATGTGCGAACGCGAAAATCACGTTAAAATGGTGTTTCCATGGGATGGCAATAGAAGAAGAAGAGAGAAAAAAAAGCTCGAGCGAAAAGAAAAATCAACCTTCCTTTTAAAACATTGCCCCCATTGAAAAGAGCGTTCGGTGTTGCCATTTCGCAAGCAAGGAAAAGCTTCCCAAGTCGTGCCTTTTTTTTTGTTATTTTACTTCTCTCAGTCTGTATTTATATTCGTCCGTTACTGTAGACATTCGTTCCTTCCGGCACACAGACGTGCGAAAGATGTAAGCAAGCAAGCTGGCAAGGAACAAAAAAACCAGACCCTATACACCATACGTAAATTCTTTTCGCAGGGGGGCAAGTTGGGTTTTCTGTTGGGCGCTGTTGAATTATGGGCGTCCCATTAAAGCTGGCCAATGAGGGTGTTACACCTCTCAACGCTGGGGCTTAGTTTGTGCTCGCTTTTTGTGTGTTGTCTTCCGGTGCGCGCTTTCTGCCGGTTGAATTCTTACTAGGTGGGGTTTTCATCGGCGCGGAAGCCCCACATCAGGGGTAAAATAGAACTTGAAGGCGATAAATTTTCATTGCTTTCATTAGTTTTAATTAATTTAATGCTGTTTCAATGTTGCTGTTGGGGCCGTGGCGGTTTTTTTACAGTACTTTAAATATTTTTTTTTCTTTACTTGAATTTGTAAATGTGAACTCGAAGTGCATTTCCGCGAGTTTGGAGCTTTTTTTGTGTATACATAATTCTGTACCACTTTAAGACTTTGTTAGACCATGCCGGTGAAATGCGACTTGACTGTAGATTTATTTTGACGTCCCTATTTGTTTTTCCCTTTAATTTCTTTTACAGTATGGAGAAAAATTTTACCTAAAAAACTTGATTTTCTTCTCTCTTTTCCAGTGCACACCAATTCCCGGGCTTGGCTTTCGCCGTGGGTCCTATCGGTGCATCTGCCGTAAGGGATACTATTTCCCCGATACGACGATCGAGCAGAAGTACTTCAACGGTAGCACGCTGGAAGAAGAGTATGAAAAACTTATGCTGGTAAGGAGTCGCCCATTTTTTTTCGCCCAACAATCCGTGTCAATCAAAGCTTACACAGTGGGTGTGTTACTCATAGAAATGGTCCCCTTTATTTTTCACTCCCTTTCAATCGCTCAGAACGAGTACAGCACCTACAGCATCGCGAACTCGTACGAATGTTTACCGTGCGCCGAAGGGTGTGACTCCTGCGAGGATGCATCGCCTTGCGTGGCCGCCCTGAACTGGCCGATGCGTACGTCCATCCTGGTGCTGGCCTGTGCCGTCATCGGGCTGCTACCACCGGCGGCCGTGTTTACCTTCAAGTATCAGCAAGTGAAGGTAAGGACGGCGGTGCAGACGGTTTGCATTTAGAATGCTTGTTTACTTTTCATTTCGTTGCCCTCTGGACGAGTTTTCGCTGTGTGTGTGTGTGTTTACAAACGTGTACGTGGTGTGAGATGAAAAAACTTCAGCCAGTGCCGTATTGTATGACGCGCTGTTGGTGGGGTTTAATAATTTTAATTTAAAGCAAGTTTCTATAGAATAGGCACAGCCGGTGGAAAAAGGGAAAACGTTTGTTTGCTTTGCACTGTATGAAACACAGGTTTTTAATCTATTAATTGACGGTAGTAAAACATAAAGTGACGTTACCCGGTTTTTGTTGGCATTTGTTGTATGATGGAATTGTTTCTTTTTTCCGAGAAGCTTTAAAGAACAACAAAAAGTCTATAATACACATCGTACTGCAACCAATGTAGTACTGTAGAATGCAGTAACTATTTGCTATATCAAGGTTCCTTATTTTATGACTTACGTTGCATTTAATAAAAATTTGGTTGTATTTTATTTTGGTCTTGCGTGAATTTTTTACGAAGTGCTTAGTGTGTTTTTTCGTAAGATTACATTTTGTTTTGTTTCATAACATTATAATAGTCACACTTATTAAAATTTGTCTATTACTTGCCAGGCAACAAAACACTTTTTTTTAGTTTCCATCAGATTTGTTTCGAAATCTACTTAAACTCTTTTAAACTTAAAAAAACTATTATAATGATTTTGGTTTTATCGTGTTCACAATGTTTATCCTATAAGCATAGCAACTAATAGCTTAAGCTAAATGTCGATTGACAACAGCTGCTCCTGAAGCAAATATTATGTATTTTAAGGACCTCAGTTGAGTTTATTGATCGTAGTCAAGTTTATCATAAAAAATGCGAATTTTAATTTTACTCAAAAATTCGTTCTACATCAAAGTAAAAGTTCATAAACAAATAGTTTTGGGAAGTAGGTCTTATCTTACCATTCAACTATTTGCCACAAGCCTCCAAGAGCATGCCGTTGTCGCCTTACCACCGGGTCGCCCATAATAAATAAAAATAATATTTCAATAAATTTTTTACAGTATAACACATAACTTGCATGAAATTTTTCGATGAGCGTGACTCTTACTCTAACTAAGTCACTTTAAATTTATTGCATAAAGTAATTTCATTTTATTTAATTAGTGAAATGATTCTTTACGAATAAAAAAATAGTAAAATGTAACAAATTCATCAATGTAGCAAACACTAGTTGAGCAGCCGCTTTATAAAAAAAAAGATTTGATGTGCAACGAAAAGTATTGGCATCAGAGCATAATTCTCGGAAGAAAGCGCTCGTCAATATCATCAACAGTTTCAGATTTAGCCCAGTTTTTCTGTTAACAAACATCATTCGAGTTATCACTATTACGTGCTCCGCTTTCTCGTACCAGGAATCGTAGGAATTATGATGAATTCTTACCCCGTACACTAGTTACGTTCTCGTTCTAAAAATATAGATACTTCACACCGACGCGTTGTTAAGCTCCAGTACAGTGGTTTTCCCACATTTAATTTGCACTGAAATTGAACGACAGCCAGCGCACGATGCGTCGTCCTGCGTGGGCTTGATACGATTTTTTTTTCTTTTTTCTATCCTCCACAAAACAAACAAAAAACATGCTCATCTACATATGTTCACACCACAGGATGTGGTCAAACCAATGAATTGTCACACTGTTCCGCGAGGGGCGGTTGACGATTCAACTCATCGAACTTTGTGGTTCGTGCTGCACCGGACGGACCTGCTGTGCAGGCGTGTGCGATACGTTGCTCCGGGTGTTAGCACCTGACAATCACAATGAAGGATATCTGCGTGCGTAACAGAAAATGTAAATTACTTTTTTTTCCTGGTTGGTTGGTTGGTTGGTGCTCACTGCATCCATCCATCCAGCCATATCCCGCTGACTCGGTTTCGCGCCCTGCAACCGACAGCGCAGTGAATATTTAAATCACAACCGTTCTTCATACGTGCCGATGAAACCGATGAAGGAAATCAGTCGTTCGGTGCGGTGTATGCTTCCCACCTTCGCCTCCGTGTTTTACAGCACGAACGCCAAGGACGTTTCATTAATTTATTCTGCTGTACAAATTTGTTTGTGGACGAAATCACACACTGGCGAGGTTCCATTGGTGCGAGGTGTCAGTGACTGAATGGATGTTTTAAAAATGCAACAAGCTTGTGGCGCTGTCAGGTGCACCGTGCGAGGTTATAATTGAACCACTTGCGGAAGCCGCAGCAGGTTAACAGCAAAAGGGCTTTAATTTTTGTTTTACGCGTATCATTTTAAAAGCTTTCAGCACTCAATTTGCTCCTCCAAGAGAAACAAAAGGATTCTATTTAAATTTTCAAAACGCTAACCGTATTGATTTTTATTTTCACAACACATTTTCCCACTCAAAAAAAACCCTTGGCCAGCCTACCCATTTTTCATCATTGCTTTCTGATCGTTGCAGTAAGCTAAACCCTTTAAACCGATAGGAAAACCTCACAATAAAACGAGCAGGAAAAACGATATGGTTGTGCAAAAGCTGGGCATCTGTCCAAAGCTACGATAAGCGGCCGACAAATCCTGCTTGTGAAGGCAGCCATTACGCCTTTCGTTTGATGGTGTTCTGCGTTTTTTCTGACGATGTTTTTTTTCTCACTACCACCTCCGTTTTACACTCCCCGCGCGCTCTCCCCTGTCAACGGATGGAAATTCAATTCGTACAATTATTTGCTCGGAATTTGCACCAAATTAAATTGCACCGGTTTGTGTAACGATTTTTTTTGAGACGAGCTAACCCAGCAAACAACTGGCAGAAAATAGCAAAACAACAAATACTTCAACACTTCTTTCTGAAATTTGTTTTTCTTTTCGGATTTTCCATTACAGGTTGTACGGGCGGCAAGTCCAGCACTGCTGCGAGTAATTGCATTGGGCGCATTTTGCATTTATTGTACGGTAAGTTTTCGCGTTCACCATTCGCCGAGCTTTTTTACACACACACACTTTTGTTTTGCTTCTATCCTTTACCAGAAACCCTCACCAAAAGGAAGGCATGTTTTAATTTTACCTACCTACCTACATACATACATACTCACTCAAATATCCATTTAATGCTTCCCGTTTTTGGTGTTTTTATTTTCGGTAATTGCTTCATTGCACTCACTTTCAGCTCGTTTTTAACGTTGTTCAGGCCAACAAAAAAACAGGGTTCAGGGTCACGCAATCCCCTTTTCCAAAGCATACATTAATCTTTCGTTTCATTACATTACAAATGGCGCACTCGGTTCTTCTTTTTTTTTTTGTCGAAAGTGTTTTTCTTTCTCTCTCTCCTTTGGTTATATTATTTTGCACTTTCAATTGCCTTTTGCAAATGCCATCCGCTTTGGTTCTTCCCCTTCTATCGGGCGGCACCATTTGAAGTAAGATATCTTTATTTAATTCCATTTCGATTTAATGTTTTTCGTGCTCATCCCCTTTTTTGCGGGGGTGCGAAACATTTTTCAACGTTTGGTCGTATTTATTTAAGGAAAAAAAAGTCATTTGACTTCGAACGCAGCTATTAATTTGCAATTAAAGTGCGATGTGAACATGTTGAGGCCAATTTTAATGTGGATTGTTGCAGGCCGAAATACTTTCGAGGCATTAATAATAAAAAAAAATTAAACAACTATATCTATTATATTTTTTATAAATTGTTTCTTTTTTATGAAGTGAACGATAAACCTTCTTTCAAACTTAATTTCGAGACGCATTATGTATTAATTAAGCATTAATCGCATTAATTAAGCACGAGTTTTTAATTTTTTCTGAAAAACAAAAAATTAATATTGTGATTAAATTATTAGAAGCTTTTTGTCGTATTATTCATGCGACGAGGTGGCCGAGGCGATAGCGGGGTCGGTCACTTAAAGACAGGACCGGAGCTTAAATCCCATCCAAAGCATTTCCCCGTTCGCAGGGCTTGCTATCTTAGTGCATGGTAAATCCAGACCCGGAAAGTTAGAAACCTTTCGAGATTAGAGGGCAATAGATGGAGAAGAATCATTGGACGGTGGGACCATTTTGATATTGTATATTGTGAGTTGTAGTAATAACTATATGCAATAGCATGCAACGCATCTCATCAATGCATTAAAAATAACCTGAATGATTCAACGTAAGCTGAATCAATTTAAAACATGAGCTTAAAGCAAGCAAAACAATATTGGTGGGATAACTTTCATATTGTTTATTGTGAGTGGTTGTAAGAAAAAAAATCCTAACTCGTCAATATTTAATTTTATTACCTAATCAGTACGGCCAGGCCGATCTTTATGAAAAGAAAAAAATAAAACTGAAAATGGGAGTTGCATGGAATCAATTTTTGATTCCTAAATGCTAAAGTTTAATCTTATTTAATGGATCTTGAGCATTTGAAGCATCGAAAGCGATCCTTATTTGTCCCTACAAGCACTAGTCCTGCATGAGATGGTCAGCTGTTTTTAATTGGCAACACCATCTCACGCGCATAGAACTGCATCAGCCAAACCATTCATCTACATAAATTTGCCCTCTCGCCCGGAAACGTAATCTGCATCCGTGACAACTATCCGAATCCGACGACGCGATATCGCCTCGACGCTAAACTTCCGTGCCCCTCAGCACCATAAACAATTTGACGTAAATCAAAGCTCGCTTCACATAGCTTTCTACACCCAGGCTTGCGCCCGACGGTGATAATATTGTGCCACGGAATCTTTGCTGCCGTATCATCGTAGCCGGTGAAACGGGTCAGTGCCATAATAAAAATAATTTCCTCCATTTCGCTTTCGATTCATTCGCCACAAAATGATGGAAAAGCGGAAAGCGAAAAGTGAAAGCAAATTAAAAACTGCACACCCTTCTTCTACCCGGACACTGACAGGATCTCCAGGATGTGTTTGTGTTGCTTTGCTGTTGTTTCTCTTCCGTTGTTCGGATTCGGCAGCACGGTACACAAGACCATGAACAGCAATATTCGCATCGAAACGGTTGCCGAGCGAAAAAGGGAAAAACAAAATCTAATTTTAACTTCATTCGAACGCGGACAGAATCACTAATTACGTTCATTTACATAACTAACTGCTGTGCAAACGGGTGATGTTGAAACAAGCGAGGTTCGAATGTTGGGTGGAGGGAAGTCAGGGTGCCGGTTCGGGTTTTAGAAAACTGTCCAGTCCGTTAGTAATAATTTTCCCTTCATTTCTTTATATCTCTTTTCATGAACCAAATCCACAAACTCCTGGTACGGGATTTATTTCTCGGGCACGGATGTACAACATTCGGCAGTCGGTTGTCATGTATCCGCCACCATCGCTCTACTCCTGCACCGCCCGCATTTGGTTGCGGGAAATTGGCTTTTCCCTAACGTACGGAGCATTGATGCTGAAAACCTGGCGGTAAGTATCCCGCTCCGTGGCGGCGGGAGTTCGCGTTGGACCGATAGCATTCTTCGTGAACAGTTTTCCACTGGTAAAATCACAATTAACTTACTTGCGAGTGTGTAACTATGGTAGCCGTGTATAGCAACTGGCAGCTGAACACAGCAACATGGGAAAGGGCCAGGTATTGGGTCCGGAAGAAAACGCAACGAAAGTAAATAACAAATTCCAATGTAAAACTGGTCGGCCGTGTTTACAGCATAAAAAAGCGAATCCCTTAACCCGCAGTTGTTTGAGTAAAAGCATCAAACGACAAGGATTTGTTGAAGACATGAACAAAAATACGAAAAACACCAAATACTACCAGAAAAAGATGTTCAAAGAAGTGAACACACTAAAAAACATTGAAGCCGGAAGATGTTTTTATCCCTTGTTTTTTTTTTTCTAACTCTAAATCTTTTCCACTTGTTTTTTTTTTGCTGCTCTTCCACAGGATATCGGTAATTTTTCGCGTCCGTTCGGCGAAAGCGGTCAAAATTACCGATGCGTACCTGCTGAAGCGTTTGGGCGTGCTGTGCGGTTTCGTCGGAATAGCGCTCCTCGTCCGGACGTTGGTCGCACCGCCGGTAGTGATCGTTGGCCGAACCGCGGACAACCTGAAGGCGTTCCTGTGCAAAACGGACTGGTGGGATCATACCTTCACCTCGAGTAAGTATCCTGCCGCGATGATATCGTTAACCCGGGGAGCAGAAAAAAAGAAGTGGAGAAAGCCGAGTTAACGGTTGAAGGATTAATTAAAATGTTCTGGCCCGTTAAATTGGCTTCGGCCCGGTTGCTGGTGTGTTGGTAGCGGTTAGCTGAGGCTTTTTTTCTTTCTGAAGGGGTTCACCATTACATTAGTTGTTGCTGCCGGATGCATGCTTAAGTAGGTCAGCTGTGGTCAGCCGTGAGAAAAAAATTAAGGCACAAGATTTAAGCGCCCGAAGATAGGATTAATTTGAATGGTGCGAATAAGCACGAAGTGTGCGCTCTTTTTTGTGGTTATCTGGTGTTTTTGTCTGTTGTTCTTAGTGGATAATAATGACTAATTGAGATGCTTGGCGTGTTTGTTTTTCTACCAATAGTAATAATATTGGCTTAATGAGGTCATTTTAAGCAAATCGAATTTCATTGATGGGAAAACTTAGATTAGCAATCCCTTTCATTTTACTCGGTTCGTTTTGACCCATGTAATGGAAAATTATGTTGGGCGGTTATGAAGCAGGACCAAATTCAAATCCGATCCAGACCTCCTCCCTGTAAGCAGTGCTGACTACCTTGCTATGGGTAAAATCAACTCTCAGAAATCCAGAAATGGCAAGCCGAGACCCCTCGAGGTTGGTAGGCGGACCGATTGGGATTTGAACCCCGGTGCTGCCGTATGAAAACCGGCGCCGTTGTCCACTCCGTATTACTGGAAAGTAATAATTAAGGTAAATTTTGAACACATTTTTGCTTCCAACCTGTTAAAATATAAATTACACAAATCAGTTCATCCTGGAGCTCTCAGACAATTTTTCGGTTTATCCTTGATCAATCTCTTAGTAGAAATTGCAAAACCGATTATTAAGTTATTGTAAACCTCTCGTTACTGTAGGCGAGACTCCATTATATGATTGAAAAGTTTCTCTAAAGAGCTTGCCTTATTCTAAAGCCAATGGAGACATTCTCCGAAGTGATTCCATAGTTCCATTTTTGTTTTTTAGAAAGCTTCTTCCGTTTTGAAACATTTCAAAAATCACCATTTAAGGGATTTTTTTTAACTTTTCTCTTATTAAAAGTTCATTTGTAAATTTGGGCGATATGAGAACACCTAATGTCAAAATCTGCAACCCTTCTTAGTTAAATTAAGAATCAATTACCCTCCATAAATAAAAACTTATCATGTCTTACAAAATCTCACCATTTCTTGCTTTATTTGGCAGAATACGTCTTTTCTGGCAGTCCTGCAAAAAGGATAGCATCAAAAGACCCTTAAACACATCCCGTTTCTCACTGTTTTCTTAAGTTCCCTGACAAGTAAATTAAAAAAAACTAATATCTACTCCAAAACATACTGTTTGTTTCTTTGCCCCAAACATCTGTTAAGTGTAAGCCATTTTTCTCCACTGCACGGGATCTACTGTATAATTTGAAAACTCGGCTATTAACACCAAGGACCATTGCCAAGATGCTAGCAAAACAACTGCATAAATCTTCACACCTTAGCAGGATATTTATTGGCTCTACCTGGTGTTCGCTCCTGGAGCACTGCACCACTGAACTCCTTCTCCCCACTGTGACACACTTTGTAAAAGTGATCATTATTTTTCTTCCAGTTCAACTGAAACTGTAGTGTCTTAGCCTTCCTTTCTGTTCCTGTTTGCTACCGTAATGTTTAAGAAAAAGGGGTGAATCCAAAACAGCTACACAAACCATTTGCTTCTGTTACTGGCACTGCTGCTTCTCTTACAAGAAGGCATTCTTTCGAAAGCAGCATGTTACGGCTTAAATTACTGGCACATGTTGCTGCAGCCACCGGTACGCGCAGCCTTCCGTTTTTTTTTTTATTTTTGCACTATCCACTTGGTTCATGGCGCGTAAAAGTTGCGCTTACGATATTGAACTTTTGTGCCTGGCAGGCGCACATATTGTCAAACACGGGGTGTGCTGCATATTGCGCTCCGTAGCTGGCTTCCCGACATGCCAGCTGGCTGTAAATCTGTCGGCAAGTACAGTGCACACTGCTCACCTGTACGGTGCTCGAGTGCAATGCAAACCTTATCCTGGAAGTAGTGAGGAATAGCGGAACAAAAATGAAAAAAAACTAAAATGAATAACATAAAGCAACACCGGCTGCTTCCAGGATCAAGTTCAGCTTTCATAAATTGTGTCAAACTTTTTATTCCGAAAAGAAACAATCTGCAGTAGAATCTGCTGTTTGAAACTCGCGAGACCCCCCTCCCCCAAAAAAAAAGCTCCAACTTTGAAAAGTTTATTTGAACTCGCTTCACTACACTATCTTTGGGAGTATCTCTAAAGCATGCCGGGATTTTTTGTTTTGTATTCAAGTAGTTCTGATTTATACGCTTTGCCAACCTTGGTCAGAATGCTGCTTTCATCATAAAACAACAAAGAACGTGTACTGTTTTGTGCAAAAGTTGTGTTTTGCATTTTTTGTTCGCGTTGTGTTTTGTTTTGTTTATTAAATTGTAACGTGTATGTTTTTATCGTGCATCGACACACACAAACAGACTCGAACAGTCCGGAACAAAAATGTGTTTACGCTACAAGCGTGACAGGGAGGGAGAACGGTTAGGGTTCGCGCAGTCGGTCGGTACTGCATCCATGTCCGCATCATAAAGCAAACGCTGCACTTTGTTGTAAATAGTATATTATACCCTTCGTGTGGTGTGAGGCAGCAAAAACCAGACAATCTCGAACTAACGCTAACTTTCTATCCTTTCTTTTCATGCCACTATCTTTATCCGCCTGGTGTACGGACACACGAACGACGCGTGTTTACTTCCGGATGCTACGATGTACCGCGGGTCTTTGCAAAATATGACCACAACAAAAACTCTCCCATTCCTTCAAACCCACCAACAATGGACCGCCCACAGTGGAGGTTCTGTTTCTGGCCTGGGGCGTACGGCTCTGCATCATGGTACGGAAGGCACCGTCCGAGTTTAACGAAAGCCGCTTCATATCGATGGCGATCTACAACGAATTTCTACTGACCTGCTTCCTGAATGTGTCAATGTGAGTATCCGACCCTAATGAATGTGTGTGTGTTTGCCCGCCAATGAATCATGCACTTTTGCTGACCTTTCATGTGTTTTGCTTCGGGTTGAATGAAGTTTTTGTGATTTTTTTTCTCTGGATTTTGTTTATTGTTTTGTTTATTTATTGCTTTTTTATTACTTTTACGATGGGTTTTTGTTGCGGATGTAATGCGGATCCAATACCGCAAGGGATGCATTAAAAGCCATAATCAATAGCAAGGCTGTTCATTGTTATATTTTGTGTGGCGATGAGCCGGATCCGGATGATGAATAAAAATTAACAAATCGAAGAAAATTTCATGCAAAACTTGAAATTCAACAAATGGAAAAATGATTTATTCATTTATAATATTAAAAAATATATTTTTTTCTCCCTCAAGGGTTTATTACTGAACACAGCAAAAATCAAACCAGAATCGGTGAAGATGCACAGTAAAACTCAAAATACTTCCCATAAAACTCTCCTTGTTAATAAGCGCCCACTACACCCGAACATTAAAAAAAACCCCTACATCGTCGTAAAACCCGTCTGCCCTCAGGATATCTCGATTGAATATTAATTTGCGGACATTGGCAATTCCGTACCAAGTGTTTCAACCTCCGCTGCACAGTTGACCAATTTGAATGAATAATTTGAACTTGCTTCCTCCATGTGTTTTTCTTTTATTGTGTCTCTTCCTCCTTTTTCCTACCATAACAAGACGTAATCGCAAATGAAACGGTTTTGTGAAGATTAATTATACAGTCTGTGTGTTCGAATGTGCCCCACACACCGCACCGGATGTGGATGCTTGTGCTTGTGGATGTGTGCTTGTCACACTGAGTGGCAAAGTATGGTCGGTTCATCGGTCGGAAGCAAATGAATATTTTAATATGGAAATTATTATCCTTAAACACCTCACTTGTCATTGAACCGGTTCGACTGTGGCTGAAGGGGCTTTTTTTTGCTTTATCCCTTCATATTTCCGATGGCTTTGCCGGTGTGTGTGTGTGTGTGTGTGTGTGTGTGTGTGTGTGTGTGTGTGTGTGTGTGTGTGTGTGTGTGTGTGTGTTGTACAACTTGTTACTAGCCAAATGGTTCATTTTCATTCTGTTCATAAAGCTCGTCGGATGAGCAGAACTGTGTTAACAGTACTCGAAACGCTATTTCCTGTTCACATCCTTCCATGCATTCGTTACTTGTCTCTCCTGCTGGATGATACCGAATAGTGCTGTGTGCTAGGGAAACAGATTGCTACAATGGAACTGTACATCAGGACTGGCAGAGTCATTTGTTTTTCTGCGCTCGTTCGTCCTCGTTCCATCCTGAAACCCGCTCGCTCGAATAGCACATTCTTTAATGCATTCCGGAGTTAGATTTGAATATCGTTGGTGCTTAACTTGTCGTTGGTGTAGCACTAGTGTAGCGAAATAGAAAACCCATCATCACATGATCCAAATCGATGAATGTGGCTACTTTTTTTGTTTTGCTTTAGAACATTGATCTTTTTGCTATCTACCATTCTCTCGTCGAGCGCAACCCATACACACGCGTTAACGCTTATCGATTGGTGCATGTGTTGGATTTATGGATTGGAAAACTGGGCTGATACGGGATGGTACAGCACCCTCATCGATCCTTCCTTTGCATGATGGGTTTTTAATGTTCATTCTTGACCACCACCATCACCACCTTTCCATCCAACGGACTTCCATCGTGATGATCCCACCGGGATACTTATCTGCTAGGAATATTTTTTTTTGGCTAATGGCCAGTTCATGGAGGCGCCCTGCCGCTATGCAAATAAGCGCCATCATTGATATTCAAGGCAGGCAAGTATTTATGAGGGGGAAAAATGTTGCTACTGCTTTGGCCTGCCGTACCGTCGTCGTTCATCGCTTTTAACGCTAAGCTGATGGATAGTTTAAAGGGAAGGGAAGTGTTCTAGCCAACAGCAGGATTTGTTGTTTGAATCCTTAAAGCTGTCTTAATTGTTTTAGTTTTTTATCCGGTGGATGTTGTGAGTAAGTTTACTGTATATAGAGTTTCAATCAACAGTTTTTTTTTTGTAAAAAATATATCGAAACATGGAGATTGAGAAGCCTTGGTCAAGGGTGTGATCATTCCTTTGAAAACAATTCTTAAAACAAGGCTTCTCAGATGTGAAAGCAATATTCACAACTTTCATGGCAAACTTTTATGGACATACAGTGATGGACAATAGAATGAGACTACGATTATATCTGATTTTCAAACGTTTGGCTTGGAAACTTCACAAGTGAAAATCAAATCAAATTTTGGCAAAAGCATTTCTCAAACCAAGGTCTGCCCGGTTGTAGACGCGACAACGGCGCCGGTCTTTCTTCTTCGGCAGAACCGTGGTTCAAATCTCATCCGGACCATGTCGCCATCGTGTGGACTGACTATCCAAATAAAAGGTAGTGGTATTATCCTTATGTCTAGTAAGCCAGAAATGGTAGGCATTACCTAAGAGGTGGTTAAGCCAGGGAAGAAGATCCTCAAAATCTAAATTTTCTATATCAGTTTAGCTTTACTAATAAAATGAGCCAGTCACTCATTAAAAATGAAATGCTCTTATAAATTAATTTTTTTGTTAAGTTGAAAAACAGTAAGAGCCTTAAACTAAAATTAAAATTTTGGTTGAATATGGAATTTGCAGTCCTACCATTTGAAGTTCAATTTGCATCATCAAATGAAAAGATCGGTTGATTATCTGCTGTTTTGTTTTAAAATATATGCTTAATTTTGAAACATAATAAGAAAATATAAACCGGGAAACGAAATTGATCTTCAGCATCATCAAATCATCTTCATCATCGTCGGGTTAAATAAGGCAACCGTCAAGAGCTCAGTAAATCATCTCACATGCGCTGAAAGCTTTCTATGAATTCATTATAAAAAACGTACTGCTTTAAAACGGAAAGTATCAGGACCGACCCCAAGCCCGTAGCATCCACGGTGCCCAGCAACTCGTCGAGATGTTCAGAAGAAACCGCATGACCGACTATTATCAGTCTACTCGAGAAAAGGTTCATGCATCACCGGGTTTGACGTAAGACGACCACACTGGGCACCACCATCACCACCACAATTCAATCCATCTTTTAACGCAACCAAAACCCGCAGGAATGATGCCCGGGTTGCCTTCTTCATGGCCGGTCCAAAATAAATAGATTTCATTTTCTGGTCATGTCTTGCTTCCAAGGACCGCTCGGCGCTCTCTTGTCTTACTTCTTCTACCCTGCTAGTTTCCCGTTTGTCGAGAAACCGTGCAAAGGATGATAGGATGTGGTGATGGTAGTGGAGCATAGCAAATAAGAACCCAAAAAAAGGGTGGCCACAAAAACACTCAAATGCCCACTCATCCGCAGGATGAGATGAAACACTGTTCCCACACTAAATGGAAAGACGGAAAATGTACACATTCTGTAGCGCCACCGGGAAAACAAAACGATTCCGAAAGGCACCAGAAGCAGAAGAAGCTGCTCCAGCAACAGAAACAGAAACATGGTGTAAAATAAATCAAGCTCTCAGTCCCAAGGACCCTCCCGTTGGGGGTATGAAGTGAAGGACAGGAAAAAGGCGAACCACGGGACGAACAAAAAAAATGAAACAGAAACACGGAACCACCGGATAATAAATCGCTCTTTTCCGCTTTCCCGTTTCCCCGTCCCGGCTAGAGCTAGAACAAGTCAAACGCTGACGGGTCCCACCGCCAATGCCACGTCATCTCATTCAGCGGTCAAATGTGGTCGTTTTAGTTAGTTTTTTTTTTGTTTGGTTTGTGGGTTTTACTATGTCAGAAAGCTGCGAAGAAAGCGTATTAAGACGTTTGTCCTTACGCCTCGAACCATCAAATGATAGGCGAAGGTCGCGAGACCTCCTGCGACATAAACTATGCAAAACATGGCCCACTGTTGATTCTTTTCCACTGCGTCGGATGCGAGTGAGAGGCTGGTTTGACACTGGGGAGCAGTGAAGGCGTCGCGAAAAACTTCCCGAGTACACTTCCCTGTGGCGTCAAACGATGTCACTTTGCACAGCAGTCTTCGCTAGGGTTCCAGCCGAGATAATGCTCCCCCAGTGGAAGATACCAGTGCGGGATTACAAATTTCAAAAGATTTCTGTGGAAAAAAGATGGAATACCTCAAGCGACGTTGTCAAGGGAAGGAAAGATATGGCGGAAAGCAATGAGAGGGCGTAGAAGGGAGGGAATCTTAAAACAGGAGATGTTCTTGGTAGCGTTTTTGTTTCATGATAAGTAGTTTTAGGGATTTTAATAGAAAAACAATCAGGATTAGCAACTGCTAGTTGAGAAGTTACTTGTAGATAGCTCAGGTTAAGATCTTCAAAGCAGTTTGAACGTAAAATAATTTTTATATACTCAACGTTATATTTTTTATTCATGAAGTATGGCCTGGCCATATTGCTTCAAAGTAAAATATAACATATCTAAAAAAATTACTTTTGCTTCAGAATAAGAAAAACAATAGAGCATCCCGAAAATATTTAAAATATTCATTCCATTTCTCTGGCTCCAGCTTCAGACACTACTAGCTCACGAACGCCATTTTCATCATTGTCTATGAGCTGAATTGCACCATTCCTTTGTCTTCACGCTCGAAAACAAAAACTATCATTTATTTATAAGATATTTAGACGAACCTTTTCCCTGCTGTGAAGAATGAACCGAAAGCTCCACACGATAGTGTTGATGATCATTATGCAGGACTAGACTGGAGTTTTGCTCCAGCATAACGAGACGCCATTTTCCGCCAAGCTATTTTGCCGGAAGTGATAGCCATTTTGCCACGCTTTCTCCTGCTCTCTCTCTCTCTTTTTCTTAAGTTTAATTTTTATCATTCTTTCTAAATCTGATGCAGTTTTCCACAGCCACAGCCACACTGCAAATCTTTCTTTTGCCGTGTGTAGACAAATCTTTCTTTCTTTCCTGATGTGCGTTTTATCACAACCAAAAGAAAGCTTCCTCGTTTTTCAAACAAACAATCTGCAAAATTGCTTCCATCGCGGAGCTGTTCTTTGCTTTCTTCGTTAACTTATCTCGCCTTTTCTTTCTCTCTCTCTTTTCTTTCATTTCAGGTTGTTCCTGCAGTCACCGGCTAATCCCGATTTATTGTACATCATATTTTTCTGTCACACGCAGCTCACGGTCACGCTGCTGTTGGCTTTGATTTTTGGCAGCAAGGTAAAACAAAAGACTTCCATCGTCCTTCCCTCCCCCCTCTCAACAAGTCGTCACCCCCTTATGCTGCTTCACATCAGTGTTAGTCCTTTCATATCCCCCTGTTCGCTTTCTCGGTTACCGGCATTTTGTGATCCTTCTCCTATCGTCCATTTCTCGAGAGTACTTGATTGCTTTTCTTGCACGTGTAAGTGGTACCTTTCGGGGAATGGTAGCCCACCCGAGAGAGAGACAGAAAAAAAATGTATCCGTTCGTTAAGACAAACAATCGTTAGCCTCTTGCGTCCTTTCCCTCTTTTCGCTCTTTCACTCAACGCTTGTCCGTCTCAAAGGGCTCTTACGGGTATTGCTCTCGACAAAACCCCAAAACAAAACCCAAATAACATCCCAAAGATCACCCGAAGAAACCACCCCTAACGCGGCACACGTTCTTTGGCCGTTTTGTGTCGATCGCACTTGCGATGAAAAGCCCGGTGCAGGTGAAGAAAAGCGACCGCTTAAAACTCAACCTATCTTATTTTGGTTTTTCATTTTTTTGTGTGTTTGTGTGCTTGCGCACGCTTTATCCAACTCCATCCCGACCGACCGACTGAGCGCTTGCAACCAGCAATCGGTATGGGGTTCGGGGGAATAAAAACGAAACAAAACTGAAGAAGGAAAAAAGGGATAATGAACCACTTCTAGATAGCGATCCTGTAAATAAAACCCATCGCTCTAAATGAAAAGTACACACGAACGTCCAAGTTTGTCGCCACTTTGTGCCGCTAGCCACCGCAGATAAGGACAAGAGCGGATTTTTTTTCTTCTTCATTTTCTTAGTTTATTTCTGGTCTATCCCTGTGGCGTTTCCTCCTTGAACTCCGTCAAGTGCGGTTGACAATTTCCTGGAAGTATTTTATTAAACTTAAGTCATCAACAATCATCCGTTGGATGGTGCGAAGGGCCCATTGGAGCACGAGAGAAACGAGTTGTTTCGAAATTATCTCCCGCTTGCTGCGCCGGGATTAGTCAATGAAAAGTTGTTTGCCTTTGCATTGTGAAATAGCGCGAGTTGAATAATTTAATGTCAATAGCACGGGTGACGCTGGTGTCCTGAAGTTCTTCGCTGCGTTCCAATTTTATCGCTTACGAGACATTTTCTAATGTTCCTGAAGGATGAGGATCTCGCCTTATGGAATAACGCCTTTATAAGCTGCACAAGCGAGCACTGGTAAAAGCTCTGTCGATACCTTTTTCTCGATAAATCCTCGGTCACCTTTCACCCTGGTAAGTCTTTTCTTATTATAACTTTCGCCCGGCAATCGGTTAAGCTGTGTACACCTGCGATGTAGCACTTTGCAGGATGAATCTAATCTATCCGTAGCTCAAAGAGCAACTCTCAGCGGAGACTACTTGTCGGCCGCAACCAAATCTCTGTCAAATTTGATTTCGTGTAAATTTCGTTCCCAAAATCTCTAAGCGTTCGCTGGACAACCCCTTTATCTCAGCACCATACTCACTTTGAAATGTCGCTCATGATTACTTACTTTCTTATCCTTCCACGCGTTCTCCTTTCTCCGTCACAGGTGTACCTGGTGTTCCGGGGCGGTGGCAAACATCAGGACGATCCGACCGGGCTCGGCATCAAACCGTCCGGTGCCAAATTTATTAGCCGCTCGCACGGACGAACATTCGCCAACGCTAGCAGCGTCACGACGTCTACCGCCCAGCTCGGGGCCAACATGGGTCAGTATCAATCTGTTTGCGTGCGTCGTTAGTAGTTTGTATGTTCCCGCTTTCGTTTCGTTCCCCGTGTAGAGGTTCAGAAGAAGAATTTATCAAATCAAACGGTCAACATACGGGAAAATGGCAACGCAAACGCACACTGTTTGATGTTCAATCGTGCAAAAGGATATGGTTGCCGAATTGAAACGAGCAGCAATGAGCGCA